>NC_089212.1:9175974-9240974 GCF_963930695.1 Labrus bergylta | reverse complement strand
CTGAGTTCCGGATCCAGGTGATCAGTCTTTGTAAGTGTGTGGGCTCCGTTCTGCTCAGCAGCTGCTTCAGTTCAGCCCTCGCTTCATTAAAATCCATCCTCACGCGTGAAACACTCACTCAGGTTCAAACAGCGTGTTGTGTTCAGAGGCTGCTCCGCTCCGCAGCTCAGAAACGTGTCTGCCGTTTAAGGTGGAGCCTGCAGAGTCACGTCATCACGTTTATCAACCTCTGTTAATATGTGATGTAATCATCTGTCTACCTGCTCAGGTGGTGACGCACTCTGACGTAGGCACAGGTGTGACTCTTAAAGGACGCTAACGATTAAAAACAACACTTTTCTGCGTCGATCGTTCAGACCACCTTAAGAAGAGAAACGTCTGACCCCGGAAGAAAACAACTTTATTCTTTTGGATAAAACTTTATTGTGTTTGGAGTTGGCATGACAGTAATTATATAAAAACCTTAAAGATGGTATTCTGATATTTTAATGAATATATTATAACTGAATAATATACAAACAAAGAAATGTGGGAAAAGACATAAATATGTATTTTAGTTTGAAAACAGAGTATTTGATTTTATATCAAGTTTAAAAAATAAACGTTTTATAAATATATGGGTGTATGATATTTAAACTGAGCTTTCTTCTTCTTCTTCTTCTTCTTCTTCTTATTATTATTATTATTAATAATAATAATAGTAATAATAATAATAATAACGATGTTCTGTTTACAGTTTCACGTAATTGGATACAAACTTTATAAAACAGTTGAATTGTTGAAATGATCTTTTATGTTTTCAGCTTCATTCAGAACAGCTTCCGGTTTGTTTTCAGCTCCTGTGACATTAATCAAACAGACACAAAGACGAGACGGCATGTTTGTCTGAAAGAATATTTGAATCAAACTTTATGAATGTAATGTTTCTGATGATGTCGCTTTGATCAGGCGCTCACTATAAAGGTGGAGGTGGACAGGTGTCCCCTCACCTGTAATAATTGTCTGTGCAGAGACTGAAAGACTGACTGAAAAATAAGAATAAACTCTTCTTACAAAACATGACAATAATATTCTGTTTATGCAGAATAAAGACATAAAAGTTACAAAGTTACTTTAAATGAACAGACGAGAGAAAAGATTGTATTTACATCATATTTATATTTTATATGTAGATGTTGTTACCGACCAACAGGGGCCGGTGTTTTGTTGCACCGCGTAGTCCAGCTGCCGTTGGCCGGACCGTAGAAGAAGAATGTAGCTGTGACAGTTTCCGGGTCGGTGTGGATTAGATGACGTTCCTTTGGGAGAGTTTCGGTGTTTTCCAGCTCCCGTTTGATCAAACTCACCGACAGTCGGTAAGAACGAGCCGTTACTCTCTGTTCACCTGTAACTTCACTTGTTTGTGTCCCTGCTGACGTCATAGACCTTATTCTGTGTGTTTCTGTCCGTGTGAACTCTCTCTGCAGCCAACACTCAGCTAACACCGAGCTACGGAGCTAACGGCTAACATCCACTCTCTGCGGACGGTGTTAGTGCTAAGCTAACGTTAGCATGTTGTAAACAGCTGACATGTTGTTGTGTTTAAAACTGTACACCAGCAGGAAGATAAACAATTAAAAGACGACCGATCCGTTTAATAGTCGATCCTCCGCTGTAATCAGAAGCTGTAGTTAGAATCATATGCTAATGAAGTTTAACTATTCTGTTTTTTTTTTTAAATGTGTAAAGAGTTTCAGTCTGATCCTCGAACCATTAATCGACTAATCATCAGTTTTAATGTAATCCAAGCGTCTCTGTTGTTCAGACAGAAGATCAGCTGAGCAGATAATCTGAAACACACACACATTAAAGGTCAGTGAGATGTGTAGTGAGTGAAATGATAAAGTGACCTTACTATATGATCAGACATTAAGGAAACATGATATGTTGAAGTGCTGGCTTCTCTGACAACAATGCAGCAGTCAGTATGTCCTCCTTCTAACTTTAGATTCTGCTCCTGAATGATCTGGATTTGTTTGGACCAGAGAAGGTAGGAGGTTTTAAGGCACCTCCACACGGCCGTTTGGGACGCCCCTCGATTTACCAGATATGAGACCAGTCTCTCTCTCTCTCTCCTCTGTACAGGAAGTGTGCTGCTGCTTGCTGAGACCATCACCTGTCAGCTGACCTGAGTCACTGAGCGCGCTCAGTAGGGGGGTTCCCCTCCACGCACACACACAGATCCCAGTTCACAAACACACGGTAACATCCTCCACCATCACATGAGCTGTGCACACAGACACACCTGATGATCACAGACATTTATGTGACTGATCACCCTCCTACAGTTTATCATTGATTGATAATAGAACACTGATGAACAGGTTCTGAGGACTGCTCTGGTTCTGTTTCAGGATCCGCTCAGACCGCCATCATGGTTTTAGCTGACCTGGGCAGGAAGATCACCTCGGCGCTGAGGTCACTCAGCAACGCCACCATCATCAATGAAGAGGTAACACCCACTGAGGTCATGTGACCAAAACAACCACTTCTCAAGTCATCGCTCATGACCGAATAACTGTCTGTCTGTCTGTCTCTCAGGTGTTGAATGCCATGTTGAAGGAGGTGTGTGCTGCTCTGCTGGAGGCCGATGTAAACATCAAACTGGTCAAACAGCTGAGAGAGAACGTCAAGTGAGTACAAACACCGTGTCGTGGACCTCTTTTAGAGACAGATGTTTCATAAACACAAATAAGGACGAGTGTTGACGTTGAATGTATACAGACGTTAACACAACGACGTATACGCCGTATGTAGAACAGGAAGCAAAGTGGAATGATTGAGGGCTGAACTGGTTTAGCTTCCAGTTTGACTCTGGAACACATCTGCACTTACCTGGAACCTTGAAAAAGACTGAATTAAAGGGAAAGACAGAAAGAGAAAACAGAGAGAGAGGAATATTTTAACCTCGACATTGGAACATCCCCTCTAGTTTATCCTTTCAGTGTTTTTGATTTAAGGGGTCTTTGATAACATTCTATCAAAGGTCCCCTAAAGTCTGGTCCATAAGTCGTCACAGAACCCTCCTGATTGTAAAACATGGGGCTCCATATATTAAAACACCTTCTTCACATGAGGAATGCCATCACCTTATGCTGGAGATGAATTTGTCAGGATGTGTAGTTTGTATCTGGTCCTTGTAGAACATCACATCGTCTGCATATCGAGATATCTCATGATTGGTATCTTTAACCGCCGTCTGTATCGCCACAGGTCTTTTTTTCAGAGCTAGAGGCAGATAATGTCAATACTGAATCAGTGTGATCGCTGGTTCTCTGTTAAGACCAGGGCACTCAGAGTCTGATCCTGAACCAGGGTCTGAACCAGGTCCAGCTCTAAGTGAGCTGTGTGCTCTCTGTGACTTTTGTCCCTGCAGGTCTGCCATAGATCTGGAGGAGATGGCTTCAGGTCTGAACAAGAGGAGGATGATCCAGCACGCCGTCTTCAAGGAGCTCGTCAAGGTCAGTTCACCAGACCTGGAAATTATGTATATTATACATATATATGAATGATAATAATTATAATTATGTTTTGTTTGAGATTATTATATTATGTTTTAATATTGCTGTTCAAGGTTATAGAAACTTTGACACAGGTTATTCTACCTGCCCTGGGATCAGTGCATTACTAGAGAGAGAGAGAGAGAGAGTATTTTAGTATTAGGCATTATAAAATGATAACATGTTTCCAAACCAACAGACTTGAATTGATCCTTCAGCGTTGCGCACTGCAGTCTGATCAGCTCCGTGTGGAGTGCACGTTTTTCAACTAAGTAAACTCAGTTAAACGACTTTTGATATGACTCTGGCAGTCCGTTCTTCTCCGTGTCCGCACTATCGTAATCTAACTCTGTCACTGACTTTTTATGCACCATGAATCTGCGCCATCGCCGTGCGCAATTCGAGGAAGCATTTTAGCGCTGCTCCACGGTTAAACCAGCGGACATCTATATGATCGGGCAGCCTGTGCGTGATATTGTTTTTGGATTAGAATGAAATGTTCAGTAATAGTTATATTTTCACAGTCTGATGACAGCTGGTGATAAAGGCGCAACAGCAGGCTACTGCATTTAGAAGTGATGTCACGCTGAAACGTTTAGGTGATCTACACAACACGTTCACCTCTGGGTGACCTAAAAATGAACCATCTGTAATTAAAATCAGTTCTTATTCATTTTAATGTACTGTTTTTACAATAACCAGAGGTAAAATAAGTCGGGAGATGCATCAGGCTCAACGCCGGTGTCTACAACCTACACTTAGTCTGGCTGTGAGGAGACGGTCTGGGCCATTACGCATGGCGGAGATGATTGTTTTTTATTTGCACAAGCTGCTCTTTGTGGCTCACTCCATAGGAAGCTTTGTTATCATTAGTAAAACTTTTGTTTTACATCAGTCAAGACAGAAGAAACTAGTAATAAGTGTGGACAGAACTGAAGACCGTCATGATGCGTGCGTAGTGCAGCGGTTAAGTCCCGTAACTTTGATAAAATTCTGGCAACTTGTGGGCAAATAAAACTAAAGAAATATCGCTCCTTCGATCTCTCTTGAAATTGCATTCTGTGTCACCTCTCTCAGGTATTCAGCCTGTTTTCTGATGTGATGTATTACCAGCGTAATGCAGGAGCAGCTCGTGCGCTTGGCCACTCGTCTTTTTTATGATTACTCCCTGCTGAGAAGATAGTTCAAAGTCCCCCCTCTAATTAATATTCGTATCATGATATCAACCTTTACATTGCTCATTATAGATTTTAATGCAATTCAGGGAAAACACGTATAAAAAAAATCTCAAAATATTTTTCAATACATTTCCTCCTTCTTCCCAAAACGTCTCGTGGGCCAGATGAAACCTGCTGTCGGCCCGGATACGGCCCGCGGGCCATATGTCTGACATCCCTGACTTAAACTATTTCTTAACAAGTAATGATTAAATCTGTTAAAAAGACAAAACATGTTGTTTTCTTTATATTCGTGTTCTGTGTGTGTGTTTCAGTTGGTAGACCCCGGTGTGAAGGCCTGGACCCCCACCAAAGGAAAAAACAATGTCATCATGTTTGTTGGTCTGCAGGGCAGCGGGAAAACCACCACCTGCTCCAAGGTGACATCACACACCTGAGACAAAGCCCCTCCCCCTCTGTTGATAAACCACAACTGTGTATTTAAATTTGTTGCACTGTAGCGCCCCCTGCTGTCTGTCTGCTGTCTCACTGTCTGTGTGTTTCGTGCAGCTGGCCTATTATTACCAAAGGAAAGGCTGGAAGACCTGCCTGATCTGTGCCGACACCTTCAGAGCAGGTAAACGACCAATCAGCTGCTTTAACTCACCTGAGAGAATACTTAACATCCTTTATCCACCTGAGACGACATGCTACTCCTTTCAACTCCTTTCATTTCGTTTCAGGTGCCTTTGACCAGCTGAAACAGAACGCCACCAAAGCCAGAATCCCTTTCTACGGCAGGTGAGTAACTCCTCAGGGGGGGACAGGTGGACCTTTGCTTCCCGTTTACCTGTTTGTCACATCTGTGTTCTGTGTTCAGTTACACAGAGATGGACCCTGTGGTGATCGCTGCAGAGGGCGTGGAGAAGTTTAAAGCTGAGAACTTTGAGATCATCATTGTGGACACGAGTGGACGACACAAACAGGAAGACTCGCTGTTTGAGGAGATGCTGCAAGTGTCCAACGCTGTGGTGAGTACCTGAATGCACCACCAGTACTTGAGCATACCACAGACACAATAAAAACCATCAGAACCTGAACGCACCATCGGTGCAAGAACGCAACATCAGTACCTGAACACACCATCAGAACCTGAACTCAACTCAGTACTTGAATACACCATTTTCTGGTTTTGTTGTCTGTAAATTGTTCTTTTGTGAGTCCTTGAACGCACCTCTGCATGCCTGCGTTCTGTACCTGCTGCAGGTGCATTCAGTTACCTGTTACTGTGTCAGTGTTTTTCAGCTCCTCCATGTGCTCTCCTTTACCTGTGTTACCATAGCAACCAGACAATATAGTGTACGTGATGGACGCGTCGATCGGTCAGGCCTGTGAGTCTCAGGCGAAAGCCTTCAAAGACAAAGTGGATGTAGCGTCTGTGATCGTCACCAAGCTGGATGGACACGCCAAAGGAGGCGGAGCTCTGAGCGCGTAAGACAGTCTTCCTCTGCTTCCTCATGATGTCATTACTGTGTGATGTCACAGTGACCTCTGTAAGTGTTGTGTTGACTTGTTTCTTCTTCTGCGGTATTCAGTGTGGCGGCCACCAGGAGTCCGATCATCTTCATCGGAACAGGAGAACACATCGATGACTTTGAGCCGTTTAAGACGCAGCCGTTCATCAGCAAACTTCTCGGTAAACCGACGCGCTCTTCAGTCAGCTGAGTCAGACGACAAGTAGAGAGATCAGACCGTGTTGTTTATGCAGCCTCCTATTCAGAGATATCAAAGCTACAGCACTATGTCGTATCTCCTGTTGTCATGGAAATGTAAACTCCTCCCCTTCCTCTCAGGGATGGGAGACATCGAGGGTTTGATCGACAGAGTGAACGAGCTCAAACTGGATGACAACGAGGAGCTGATCGACAAACTGAAACACGGTCAGTGACATCATCTGCAGTATGTAACACAGTTCATGATGTCATACATTCACTCACCTGTAGCATGTGACACAGTTCATGATGATGTCATACATTCACTCATCTGCAGTATGTAACACAGTTCATGATGTCATACATTCACTCACCTGTAGCATGTGACACAGTTCATGATGATGCCATACATTCACTCACCTGTAGCATGTGACACAGTTCATGATGATGTCATACATTCACTCACCTGTAGCATGTGACACAGTTCATCATGATGTCATACATTCACACACCTGTAGCATGTGACACAGTTCATTATGTCATACATTCACTCACCTGTAGCATGTGACACAGTTCATCATGATGTCATACATTCACACACCTGTAGCATGTGACACAGTTCATCATGATGTCATACATTCACACACCTGTAGCATGTGACACAGTTCATCATGATGTCATACATTCACACACCTGTAGCATGTGACACAGTTTATCATGATGTCATACATTCACTCACCTGTAGCATGTGACACAGTTCATTATGTCATACATTCACACACCTGTAGCATGTGACACAGTTCATTATGTCATACATTCACACACCTGTAGCATGTGACACAGTTCATTATGTCATACATTCACTCACCTGTAGCATGTGACACAGTTCATTGTCATACATTCACACACCTGTAGCATGTGACACAGTTCATGATGATGCCATACATTCACTCACCTGTAGCATGTGACACAGTTCATGATGATGTCATACATTCACTCACCTGTAGCATGTGACACAGTTCATGATGATGTCATACATTCACTCACCTGTAGCATGTGACACAGTTCATCATGATGTCATACATTCACACACCTGTAGCATGTGACACAGTTCATGATGATGTCATACATTCACTCACCTGTAGCATGTGACACAGTTCATGATGATGTCATACATTCACACACCTGTAGCATGTGACACAGTTCATCATGATGTCATACATTCACACACCTGTAGCATGTGACACAGTTCATGATGTCATACATTCACACACCTGTAGCATGTGACACAGTTCATGATGTCATACATTCACACACCTGTAGCATGTGACACAGTTCATCATGATGTCATACATTCACACACCTGTAGCATGTGACACAGTTTATCATGATGTCATACATTCACTCACCTGTAGCATGTGACACAGTTCATTATGTCATACATTCACTCACCTGTAGCATGTGACACAGTTCATTATGTCATACATTCACACACCTGTAGCATGTGACACAGTTCATCATGATGTCATACATTCACTCACCTGTAGCATGTGACACAGTTTATCATGATGTCATACATTCACTCACCTGTAGCATGTGACACAGTTCATTATGTCATACATTCACTCACCTGTAGCATGTGACACAGTTCATTATGTCATACATTCACACACCTGTAGCATGTGACACAGTTTATCATGATGTCATACATTCACACACCTGTAGCATGTGACACAGTTTATCATGATGTCATACATTCACTCACCTGTAGCATGTGACACAGTTCATTATGTCATACATTCACTCACCTGTAGCATGTGACACAGTTCATTATGTCATACATTCACACACCTGTAGCATGTGACACAGTTTATCATGATGTCATACATTCACTCACCTGTAGCATGTGACACAGTTCATCATGATGTCATACATTCACTCACCTGTAGCATGTGACACAGTTCATTATGTCATACATTCACACACCTGTAGCATGTGACACAGTTCATTATGTCATACATTCACTCACCTGTAGCATGTGACACAGTTCATTATGTCATACATTCACACACCTGTAGCATGTGACACAGTTTATTATGTCATACATTCACTCACCTGTAGCATGTGACACAGTTCATTATGTCATACATTCACTCACCTGCAGCATTATGATGTCATGATGTTACACAGTGAACATATTTACAGCACTAATATCTACATGTGTCCTGTGACCTTTGACCTGCAGGTCAGTTCACCCTCAGAGACATGTACGAACAGTTTCAGAACATCATGAAGATGGGACCCTTCGGACAGATCATGGTAAGATCACCTGACTGAGTCATCTGACAGGATGTGTGCTACATGCTATATGTTGGTGGGGTTGAGCAGTTTAGAACGTGTGCAGATTTGCATGCAATGAATGTTTGTTAAAAACAATAAATGACCCGGTATCAGGTGAGTAGGACTTTTATTTGTTGAATGGTCAAAAATATATTGACTGACTGATTTTTACTTGAATCATACTAGAGTTTAAACTCTGGTATCATGTCAACCTTACAAAGATGGTGACTATACAAAGATCTTTGCAACTTGAGGCTCTGACACATTTTTCAAAGACTGTTTCAAAAAACGTCAGCAGACGAGTCACAAGTCAAAACTCAAAGTCTGGTGGAAGATTCTATTTTAACTTCTGACTCTCTCTCTGTCTCTCTCTGTACCTCTCTCTCCCCCCTCTCTCTGTACCTCTCTCTCCCCCCCCCTCTGTCTCTCTCTGTACCTCTCTCTCCCCCCCCTCTCTGTCTCTCTCTCTCTCTGTCTCTCTCTCTCTCTCTCTCTCTCTCTCTCTCTCTCTCTCTCTCTCTCTCTCTCTCTCTCTTCGTGGTGCATTCAGGGGATGATTCCAGGCTTCGGCACAGACTTCATGAGTAAAGGAAATGAACAGGAGTCGATGGCCAGACTGAAGAAACTGATGACCATCATGGACAGCATGAACGACCAGGGTAACACACACACCCATGATTGTCCCGCAGCATTTCATTGGCTGTCAGACATGTTCAGGTCTATATAAGGTCTCTGCCTCTGTTCGTGTGTTTCCCGCCTCATGGTGTGTGTCGTCCTCTCAGAGCTCGACAGTAAAGACGGAGCCAAACTGTTCAGTAAGCAGCCCAACAGGATCCAGAGGGTCGCCCGGGGGTCAGGGGTCGCCACCAGAGACGTCCAGGAGCTGCTCACACAGTACACCAAGTTCGCCCAGATGGTGAAGAAGATGGGCGGCATCAAGGGACTCTTTAAAGGTAGACACGGGGGGGGGGGGGGGCTGAGGGCTGAGGGACTGAGGGACTGAGGGACTGAGGGACTGAGGGACTGAGATCTGGACCGTAGAGGACTACAGAAGTCTTAAAAGACGGGTCTCCAACCTTTTCTCTTCTGAAGGCTTGCTTCATGTCCTCTCTTACTTTAGTCACATTACGGATCTAAACTAACGAACCAGCTGAATGAAACTACTCTGACTCTTATAGTCCCTGAGTAATGTCTCGAACACGCCTCTCCCCGCTCCTTCACCATCCCGCCATCGCTGATTGGCTTCTTGTCCTGTGTTAGGTTGTAAGTCACTTTCAAAGATGTCTTTGTTTCTGGTTCAGCTCTTAAGTTTGTAGTGTGCTGACTGCAGGGACACCAGGAGCCTACCTACGTACGCTTGTCGTGCACCTCCTCAAAAATGTTACTTCACATTAAAAGACGCTATGATGCTACCCAGCGGACCAATGAAAGACCGCCGTCTGTGATTGGTCCGCTGGGTATCATCGTATTTCAACCATTTACAACATTTATTGTGTTCAAACTTCTGCAGAAGGAGAAATATCAGAACGCCATTTTTCACCTCCGACTAAATACACACTGGTTCAGTCGCCATGGTTACACATGTTGAACAAACAAACAGAGAACGAGGCAAAATCAGAAACTGGCGATGTAACGTGTGTGTGTGTGTAATTCTTGTGTGTTTTGTGTTCCAGGAGGTGACATGTCGAAGAACGTGAACCCATCTCAGATGGCCAAACTGAACCAGCAGATGGCCAAGATGATGGACCCTCGAGTCCTGCACCACATGGGTGAGCCCTGGTAGCCTGTCAGCACACCTGTTTGTGTTCAGGTGAGATGTTCTCCCTGAGTTTGTCTGAATACATTTCTCTGTGTGGTCACTTTAAGGCGGGATGGCGGGACTTCAGTCGATGATGCGTCAGTTCCAGCAGGGAGCCGCCGGAAACATGAAAGGCATGATGGGATTCAACAACATGTGACCCCCGACCAACCAGCTGCCTTAACACGTAAAAACTACAAATTAAAGCCCCGCCTCCTGACAGCTCCAGGTGGAGGTGGGCGGGCCTGAGAGAGAGAGAGAGAGAGAGAGAGAGAGAGAGAGAGAGAGAGAGAGAGAGAGAGAAAGAGAGGACAGGAAGTGTAGAGAGGTGAAATAAAAGCGGGATGTTTGATTCTTTTTGTTGTTGTCGTCTTCTGCTGCTTCTCACAGGAAAATAAAGATTTTGAAAAACACCAGAAACAGAGAAACGATGATTTAAAGGAGCAGGATGACATTTTAGGCTGCTGCTTCTTCTTCTGGTAAAAGAATACCGGACTGCTCCTTTAAATGAGGAGGAGGAGGAGGAGCTGGTTGTTTTATTTGGGGCCTCGTTAACTTTATTCTGTAAAAGATGTTTGTGTATAAGATGTAAACAGAGCAGAGAGTCTGTCCCTATTGGACAAGGAGATGCCACGACGATGATGATGATGATGGTGATGAAGATAACATTAGTTAGTGACAGTATTTTTGTCATATAATAAACATTTGTATTGCACCATTTTAAACCTGATGTGTTTTTATTACACAGATCCTCTATTCAAACAGATGTTCGAGTGAAGCTCAGCTGAACTTAAAAAGAAAAACTTCAAAAACAAAATAAGAAGGAACTTTATTTAATAACTTCAGACTCAAATTTACGCCTTTGACTTCCTGTGTTTTCATTTTAAACTCCAGGATTGTTTAAGTTTCTTTATTTGAAATATTTCAGCAGTTTGAAAGTTTCTCTGTTTAAAGTTTTTAAGAGCTGTGGGCGAGGCTCGGCCAAAGATCCTCTGACGGTGAGATGACACACTGAAATGAAAAATTAATCTGCAGACGTTCATGTGTGTCACCTCACAGGTGTTCACAGATTATGATGTTGACCTCAGGTAAACTCAGATAAATGAGGCGGTCAGACGGGGAGGAGGATACAGGAGATACAGTTTATAATTTACAGCGTTAAATGTAGAACATCAAAAATTAAATGACAATGCATGTAACGGGTGCCTTTATTTATTTATGTTTTATTGACACTTAAAGCATACACAACATAATAATATCGCAGAGGTTAAACATACAAACAGCTCGCAACAAAATGAAGAAGGAAAAAGGGTTAGTTAATCATAAGACTGGTGGGTGGTACATAAAAATGTTTTAAACGATTTTCATAAATTTAACCTCAGGTACATAAAATGAGACAAAATCAAGAACGTAAAGATTCAATTAAGAAGAGCCAGAAATCAAAACAGCTTTGGTCCGATCTTTCTAACAATCCTGTTTGAGCTCATTTCTTCAGAGATAACACAAAACCGTCCTCCTGGTCCCTCACAAACAGAAACCTCGGCGTCACATTCCTCAGCAGCGCAGAGTTCCAGAATATTTGCTCGGAGTGAGACATCTTCGCGTTTCTCCTGTCTGTGTCTTGACGTGGCGCCGGGCCGCCGCCATGTTGTTTTGCTTCGTTGTCAGCAGAGAGGAGCAGCAGCGGCAGCAGAGCGGAGGTGAGTGACACATTTACCTACATACAGAGACTTACCTGGACCCGACACACCTCCAACTTCACCTGGACTCAGTCAGCTCACCTGTCCGTCCGTCCTGTACCTGTCGGCGGTGTGATGTTCATGACGCAGCAGTTTATCTGCTCGGTTAGCAGCTGTTAGCTCCGAGGCTAACTGACCTGATACAATCTGTTTGTTTTGTTTATGTCGGAGTTAAAAAAAAATAAAACTTCAGGTTCAAGTGAGACTCTGACACATGTTCACCTTACCTGTGTGTGTCAGAGATGTACCTGCTGACGTCAGAGTGTCGCAGGGAAAAGAGCAGGCTGGACTTTAAATGTCAAAGTTAAAGATTAACAGTCATCTGATTAACGAGCAGCTCTGATTGATTATGACTGATGACGTCATTCTGTCTACTAAAACAAGATTTGTTAATTCCATGTGTGAGGTCATCTTTATTCATTTACTGCAGCTCTACAGTGACGTGCAGGTGTCCTGTGAGGTACCTGAGGTTGAAACATTAGTGGTCCTGTCCCTTTAAATGATCAGTGTCACTTTAACCTTCAGATTTCTGATAATGAGTTAATAACAGCTGATGAGTTTCTGTAAATGTGCAGAAAATTGAACGGGGTTTGGTTGGCGGTTCTCAGAGGAGACGCAGTGATGATGGAGAGCTGTTTGAGTTTTGATCAGACTGAATCTGATAAGAAAGATTTGATTACTAAATATCCTGATGGAGGTTTTCAGGGTTCACTCAGAGCTGCATCCAGGATCAGAGAAACGCGACTCCACCTCCTCTAGATGAGCCCCACCCAGCTGACAGACCACCAACCAAACCCTGTGCAAAGTCTGACGTATTTTAAAGCAGCGCTCATCTTTCTACCTTATCCATCCTTTAATTCTTTAATGCTTTAAGTGTGTTCAACATTATATATCTGAACTTCTTTAAAACGCTGCTCTGCAGACAGGAACCCAGCAGCAGGTACTGTTGGTGTGAAATCAGCAGGATTGAGGTTTAGTTTGCAGTTTAGTCTGAGGTCATGATTCTCTCAGAGAGAGAGAGAGAGAGAGCGCTAGTGTCACAGAGAGTTTCTGCAGGAGTCTGACCTTGTCCCCCACTGGCCCCCCCTTTCCTGCAGCTATTTCCTGATAGTGTGTCCGAACCCCCCCGTCTCCCAGCGTTGTCATGGCGACCTTCCCAGAGTACATCGCTTCGAACGAGGAGCGTGACGGTGTGCGGTTCAGCTGGAACGTGTGGCCTTCGTCCCGACTGGAGGCGACCCGGATGGTGGTCCCTGTGGCGTCTCTGTTCACGCCGCTGAAGGAGAGACCAGACCTGCCCCCGATCCAGTACGAACCAGTCCTCTGCAGCCGGGCCACCTGCCGTGCGGTGCTCAACCCGCTATGGTACGCATCACTGCACACACCTGGTGATGTCATAGACACGGGCAGAAAAAGGTTATAAGGTTACTCACCTGTCTCATTTTCACCTGTGTGTGTGTGTTACAGTCAGGTGGACTACAGAGCCAAACTGTGGGCGTGTAACTTCTGCTACCAGAGGAACCAGGTATACACACACACACACACACACACACACACAGAGCTCATATCAAAGTATCACAATGTTTACACACCCTGGGTTAGTATCAGAGTGTGTGTTTGTGTTTCAGTTTCCTCCGTCCTACGCCGGGATCTCTGAGGTGAACCAACCAGCAGAGCTGCTGCCTCAGTTCTCCACCATCGAGTACGTGGTCCAGGTAAGACCTAATGACAGCTACACACCAACAAACAGGAACACACACACACATACACATACACATACCACAGTAAGTGTAACTCACTGTGGTGTGTGTGTGTCCTCAGCGGGGTCCTCAGATGCCGCTGGTCTTCTTGTACGTGGTGGACACCTGTATGGAGGACGAGGACCTGCAGGCCCTGAAGGAGTCCCTGCAGATGTCTCTGTCCCTGCTGCCTCCCACGGCGCTCGTCGGCCTCATCACCTTCGGACGCATGGTTCAGGTCCATGAGCTCGGCTGTGAGGGGATCTCCAAGAGCTACGTGTTCAGAGGGACCAAAGACCTCAACGCCAAACAGTTGCAGGTACCAGACCCAGACCAGAACCAATGCACAGAAATGTTTCACTACAGAACTTTTGGGGAGTTTTCAGGAGTTTAGTGAAAACAGCTCCTGTTACTTATATTTTTAATTTACAGTTTCAACTCGTTTGTGATTTTCAGGAGATGCTCGGTCTGATGAAACCTTCAGCTGCTCAGGGACGAGGACCTCAAGCTGCCCCCCAGCCCCTGTCCAACAGGTACACATGTCTCTCTATCCTTGTGAGGACCCTGGTGACACTACAGAATCTGGCTCCTGTGATGATCTGGGATCTGAGTTTTTTTTCCTCAGAGACTGAGTCCTCTCTCACGGTCTGGAGTTTGTTCTCTCTACAGATTCCTTCAGCCGGTGCAGAAGATCGACATGAACCTGACTGACCTGTTGGGGGAGCTGCAGCGCGACCCCTGGCCCGTCACACAGGGGAAGAGGCCTCTGCGCTCGCTGGGTGTGGCCATGTCCATCGCTGTGGGGCTGCTGGAGGTAAGGGGGGTTTAGATTCATGAGCGTTGCTCGTTCCATGTACAGAGACTGTCGTCCTCAAAGCAGACAGCCCAGATTCACGTCTGACCTCTGACTCCTGTAATGTCCCTCTCTCTCTCCCTGCTCTCCCACTCTACCCCTCAGTGCACATTTCCAAACACGGGCGCTCGCATCATGACGTTCATCGGCGGCCCGGCCACGCAGGGGCCCGGCATGGTAGTGGGAGATGAACTGAAGACCCCCATCAGGTCCTGGCATGACCTCGAGAAGGACAACGCCAAGTTCATGAAGAAAGCCACCAAGGTGAGAGAGAAGTCGCTGAAATCTGTCGGCTTGCATGAAGCCGGAATAACAGGACACTGAAATTGTGTGTGTGTGTGTGTGTGTGTGTGTGTGTGTGTGTGTGTGTGTGTGTGTGTGTGTGTGTGTGTGTGTGTGTGTGTGTGTGTGTGTGTGTGTGTGTGTGTGTGTGTGTGTGTGTGTGTGTGTGTGTGTGTGTGTGTGTGTGTGTGTGTGTGTGTGTGTGTGTGTGTGTGTGTGTGTGTGTGTGGTAGCATTATGAGTCTCTAGCTAACAGAGCGTCCACTAACGGTCACATCATCGACATCTACGCCTGCGCTCTCGATCAGACCGGCCTGCTGGAGATGAAGTGCTGCTCCAACCATACAGGGTACACAAACATGCACACACACACACCACACGCTTTGAAGAGGCTTTAAAGTAAAGTGTTGAAGTATTTTCAGCATGTTGAAAAGAGAAATGTTAAGACTGAACGTGTCTTCACCTGACGTGATTGTGTGTTTGTGTCTTGCGCTCTCTGCAGAGGTTACATGGTGATGGCCGACTCCTTCAACACGTCTCTGTTCAAACAAACCTTCCAGAGAGTTTTCACCAAAGACGTGCAGGGCTCCTTTAAGATGGCCTTCGCGGCCACGCTGGAGGTCAAGGTACTAAATCAGCTGATCACCTGATCAATGACTGAATGTTTCATAGAGAGATCGTTTAGAAGCAGGTGTGTCCACCAGAGGGCGCTGGCAGGCTTAGATCCATTCCTGTCGTCTTTACTTTGATTTTGACTTTACTTCTTTTGATCCTTTTGTTATCAGAAGTTTAAATGTGCCGCACTGACACTGTGTGTCCTCAGGTGAACTGTCTTACTAACACCCACAGGCCCACCTGGCTCACCTGTCTGACAGGTGAATGATCTCACTGTTGTGTGTGTGTGTTTTTAATCAGACCTCCAGAGAGATCAAAGTATCAGGAGCCATCGGACCCTGTGTGTCTCTGAGCGCTAAAGGACCATGTGTGTCTGAGAACGTAAGCACCGCACACACACACACACACACGCATGTATGCACACACACGCATGTATGCACACACACGCACATAGACCCACACGCATGCACACACACACACACACACACACACACACACACACACACACACACACACACACCAGAGAATTTGAACCTTGATATGATTCTAGTAAAATCAAACTCTATAGATTCCTGTTTGAAGTCTTAGACGCCTGATATGAGATCATTTATAGTAAAAATTAAAAGAAAAACTCCGGCACGTTGCCTAGACTGTTTTTAGAGACGTGATATTAAAAAGAATCACTAACCTTGGACCCCGGTGTTGTACGACACTTCTTCTTCTGTGTTTCAGGAGATCGGCACAGGAGGAACGAGTCAGTGGAAGATCTGCGGTCTGGATCCCAGCACCACGCTGGCTCTTTACTTCGAGGTCGTGAACCAGGTAAGAACACTGTGGTGGTTTGAAGCTGCTGATTGGTCGATGTTATGATAACTGCTGCTGTGTTTAAATTACACTTCCACACTTAAAGAGGGCTTCGTTAAAATAAGCAGGTACAGTGAAATCATACTTAAAGAAACTAATTGTGAGCGTCATGCTGCAGAGACACCAACAGGGGGAGACAGAGAGCTGTGCTGGTTCAACTCTATAAGAGCAGCAGCTGAGGTTACAGATATTCAGGTGGAAGTTTGTTGGTGCAGACATCAAACCTGAGCACAGGTGAGTTCATGTTGAAACAGCAGCTCCACCATACCTGCTGAGGTTCACGAGATGTTTACTCCTTACATCATCCAGTCTGCAGCATTTGTTCTTTATGAAAGAAGAGTTCGCTGTAAAACCTCAAAGCTCACCAGCTGGATTTGTCCAGTCAGAAATATCGCATTACCTTTAGTATAAGTCACACTCACCTGACGAGTCACAAGTCCAGAGAAACTTCAGATTACAGGAAGAAAAGCCAAAAATATCTACAAAGCCTGATGTGCTCCTTTTTTTTTTAAGATTTATTTTTGGGATTTTTGTGCCTTTATAGTAGAGATAGGACTGTGGATAGAGTCGGAAATCAGGGAGAGAGAGAGTGGAATGACATGCGGGAAAGGAGCCACAGGCTGGATTTGAGCCCGGGCCGCCCACAAAAGCCTGATCTGCTTTTAATGAAGTTGCTGACCAGACTCGTCAGGTGTATGTGACACCTGGTAAGGTTTGGGTTTTTATAAATATGCACAGATCGGGGAAATCTGATACCGGTGTTAGTTTCCTGACTCCCACAATGCACCACGTTCTCTCATGTTTGACACAAGAATGAGTCAGAGTTTTTCCAACAGGGGACTTCATCTGATAGAAAACCTCTTCTCTGAATCAGTCGTTAGGGGAACTAGAGGTCAGCATCAAACAGTAGCTGAGTCTGTAGGGACCTGGGATAGGAACCGGAGGGGTGCTGATTCAAGTCCCAAAATACTTGGTCTGGTGGCTGGAACGCTGTCAGGGCGTCTCCCGAGTACTGCCGAGCCGCCATTGAGCAAGGCACCAAACCCCAACAGCTCTGGCGTGCAGCTCCACTGTGACATCTCTGAATTAATGCATGTCCACAGGTCCTGTGTGCATGATGTGTGTGTGTTTTAGGCCGATGTGTGTAAAATAAGTAAAGAATTAAATCATCTTTGCCACAAAAATAATCATCAGATCACCCCGCATTATTCTCCAATGATCTGATGTTAGTCTACAGGGCGGATATCGGCTGATACAGATGTTAAACTGGTGCGTAGTAGTTCTGCTGATGAAAACAAAGAAGATCATTGAGGCAGAGTCTCTGAACACGACGTCTTTATTATGATATTATTATTTTACAGCCTGAAGTCCAGCTCTTTGAATGAAACATCGGAAACACTTTGACTGAAACACTCTTTTTGCCGACTCGTTAAATCCTCCCACAAAAATGTCACATAGAAAAACAAACCATCTTCATGTGGAGTCCGAACCGTCGGATATATGTGTCACAGTGACATTTAAAATATTTCACCCTGACTCTTGGAGATAGCGTTTCTGCTTCCAAAAATCGCTGTGAATGAAAGCTCTGCGATAGGTGGAATGTATTTAGGTCATATGAAAATAGAAATGGAAAAGCTGAACTACATTTCCCATACTGCAGTGCATCACAGGTGTGTCTGTCACAGGTGGGTCTGGGGATAGTCTCTGTCTGTGGGCTAAGTGATGATGAGGAGGTTGAGCTCACATCCGGTGATCACGGTGGTGTTGTAGTTTCTGGTGAGGATGGCGGGCAGGATGCTGCTGTAGTCCTCGTGGTTGTGCTGATGCGATTGGCTGTGTCCAGGTGGAGGGCGGCGCTCTGGGGGCGGGACTCCAGAGGTGTCTCAGAACACAGGAACATTGAAATAAATCTGCTGATAAGGCGACGCACGGCTGCCCGGTACCTGCTGGAGATAGAAGTTTCTGTTTTACTCCTGCTCTACATCTCTTACTTGAGCTGTGATGTCCTACAGGTGTCACTTACGTCTGGGTCATACAGGTGATCCAAGGGTTGAGGGCGGAGCTGGTCAGAACCAGCCAGGCGGAGAGGGCAGAGGTCACAGCAGGACTCTGTTCACCACTGAATGTCTCGTACAGACACACTGAGATGTAGGGCAACCAGCACACCAACAAACACACTGAAACACACACACAGCAGACTGTGAGCACACACACGGGTATACATGACCACGCTGTCAGAACAACCTGAGGACCGACCTGCACACGTTCAGAGATGAGATGGTCTCATCTGACGAGTTACATCAACAAGTTACAAAGATCTATAAACCAGCTATTGAGGTTTGAGTACTGGTGTGGAAGGTCTGACAGCTAGTTGCCAGATGAGTTGCTGAGTTTTGGGGACTAGTTGCTGCAGAGGTGGGACTAGCTTAGTCTTTGAAACTTTTAACAAGTTGCTGAAGTCTGAGGACAAATTGGGGAGATCAACTTTCAAGGTCTTAAAACTTGCAGCAGACTTCTCTTGGACTAGAAGCAGCTAAGGATCATGGGTATTGTAGTTCTTGTAGCCGTCCACTGAACAGACAGAAACATTCTGACTTCTTTGAAACAAGATTGAATTAAGTGACTCTAATGGTAAAAACCTCACTCCTGTCGCCTGTGCTACTCCGTCTAAAAGCTGCGGCAGAGACCTTCAACCCTCCCCGTGGTTATGACATCAAAAATGACCAAATTGAGCCTAATGACAGTGAATCATGGCTGTAAATATAGAAGCTGAACCTCAGAGACAATCAGAGTGACCTTCAGATGTCCTTCTGCTCATCGGCTCATTCTGTAGCTCAGAGTTTCTCTCACACACATCATGTCTCTCTCTTCCTGTTGTCATGGCAACGGTTCCACCGTGTGTGTATTTGTGTGTGTTTTACGAGCGTGTTCACCGTGTTTGCACACTGACAGTTTGGCAGTAATCCTGACAGATTAACGGTAAACCCATCAGGCGTTTGAAACAGTTTGTGGCTCCTGTCCCTGATTTGAATCCTGCGGTGTTCCCAGAGTTTCCTCTGCACACACGAAGACATCTTGATTCTTTAAATGAAGATTTTTATGAAGCTCAAATCTAAATCACAGCTACAAACACACTAATGTTAAGGATGTCTGAAAACATGAAGGGGGTCGGTGTAAACTCTTAATTTGTCACATCTTACATTTTTAAATCGGGGAGAACAAAACAAAGATGTTTGAAGTTATTCAGCTTTTAATGAGTTAAAAAGTGACATTATAGGGGCACTGGTGGCGCAGTGGTTAGTGCGCACACCCCATGTATGGAGGCCATAGTACTCCAAGCGGGCAGCCCAGGTTCAAATCCAGCCTGTGGCTCCTTTCCTGCATATCATTCCCCACTCTCTCTCTCTCTCCCTGATCTCCCTGACTCTATCCACTGTCCTATCTCTCCATTAAAGGCACAAAAAGCCCAAAAATAAATCTTTAAACGTTACAACATTTTACACAGATTTGACGTTTCGGTACAGACACGTGTTGAATCCTCTGAGACGTTTCGGTTTCTGTGTGAGCTCACCTGAAGTGGTGACCATGACGACGGAGCTCCTCAGGTAGTTGTTAGCAGGAACGTAGTAGCAGTGCAGCTCGTTGCACATGAACGTCCCCCTCCTGGCCTGCTTCGTGGCCACGTAGACGATGTACCCGTACAGAGAGCACATGGTGATGATTGGCGCCACGATGCCTGCCAGCATCCACAGCAGGACAAAGCACCTGTCCTCAGGTGTAAAGTTGGGGCAACACAGGAAGCGAGATTCGCTGTAGACGTAGCTGCCGAAGCCCAGCAGGGGGAGGGCGGCGGTTACCAGACAGAAGAGCCAGACCAGGACCAGCATGGCTCGACTCCGCCCCCCCGTCCACACGCGGCTGTAGCTGAGGGCGAAGCAGATCTCAGTGAATTTGTTGACGGTGGCCCAGGTGAGCGAGTGCATGGAGGAGGTCTGCAGGAGAAGGAAGATGAAGCCGCTTCCCTGACAGAGGGCGCCCTCGCTGGCAAAACACGAAGACCAGGACAGACTGTTGTAGACCCCGAACGGGATGATGGAGAGTCCGAGAGCCAGGTCGCTGAGGCTGAAGCTCAGAGTGAGGCCCAGCGCGTCCGTACGCAGCTCCTTATTCAGGAGGAGAACCAGCAGGAGGAGGAGGTTCCCACAGACTGAAGCCATGCCGGACACCACCATCAGAGCGGCGTATAACATCCTCAGAGCGTCCGTCATATTCACAGGTCACAAAGTAGGTCAACGATTACATCACAGAGGAGACGGTGATATCAGAGGACGCTTGGAGACGAGGACTGACTGTCCACTAGATGGAGCTGTGATGAATCCCTGACTTTGTCTGGCTCTCAGCAGGTTACTGAGGTCATCTCATCTCCATGTGTGAGAACACAAACTCCACGGGCCAGCATCGGATACGGAGGATGTCCAACCTCCTCTTTCACAAACGTTTGTTTTCAGGTTAAAAGATGTGAAAGCTTAAACAGAAAGACCATCCTTTTAAAGATGCGGTCTGTCTTCGATGTATGAGCTCCTTCTTCACTCAGTCAGTCGATCAAACATCAGAGAGAGAAGGCGTTCAGTCGTCTCCAGCTGACTTGACGGCCTCCAGGTGTGTCTGTTTCCCTTCAAGAGGAAAACAACAGACGCACTACAGCTGGTAGTCAGAGTGAGAACACAGCAGCTGATCTCCAGTGTGACGCTCACTCCTGACCTCTCTCATATAAACAGACTCTATAAATCCAGAAGCTTCTGGTCTGAGAGCTGGTTGGACCTCAGTCAGCGCACAGATTACCTGAAGTCTATGAGTCACACAGAGAGCCCACAGTACCTGAGCACACCGCGGACACTTCACTGTGCATCTGCTCTAATCATCATCATCAGGAACATCTGAAACACAAACAGATTCAGGAACTTTATTTACGCTCACTTCCACATAAACTTTACAACACTGCCTTTTTACTGTCAGCTGATTTATATTTATTTGTATCATCTTCACAGTCTCTCCCAGCTTCTCTCTACACCTCGTCTCTCTCTGCTCTCATGTCAACCTGTACTGCACGTTTAATGTCTTCACTACATCTTCATCTGACCTGCTGCTGCTTAAACTCTGTGTGGCTGCTGTTCATGTCTCTCCTATCACTTCTTTTGTTTGACCTACCTCTCCCGTGTTTGCTGCTTCAGCTGACTTACTACCACTGGAGCTACCTTAGGTCTACTTGATCCTCCTCAGGGCCTCTTCAAACGACTTCAGTCTTTATTTGTTGTAGTGTACTTACGCCGCCTCTGCTGTCTTCTTCTGACTTTACAGCCAGGTTCAACAGCTCCCTGGTTCCTTGTCTTTGCTCCACAGTGGCTTACTCTCTCCTTGCACTGCTCAAACTCGCTTTAACTCTTCCCTTTCAAACCTTTTCATCCTCTGTCGTGACTTTAACGTTAAACCTGCTTCTTAAAACTTGGGTTCAGAGAGCACGGCAGAGCAGGAGCTCCACAAACACACATAGTCAGACACGCGCACACACACACACACACACACACACACACACACACACACACACACACACACACACACACACACACACACACACACACACACACACACACACACACACACACACACACACACAGCTGTTCTCCCCACTGGCTAGGCCATTCATATTAAAGGAGAGACGTCGCAGGGGCGTAAATATGGTACCTTCCACTGTGAGAGGCAGACTTGCTGTTTTTTATGGTCTTAACGGCCTCTTCATCGAGAGTCTTTATGAAACCGGATTTTAAAACAAAATCAAACGATATCCAGACCTGACAGTTCTAGACACCCAGTATTGGGTCATTTATCGGGTCTAAATGTCACAAATATACCGGAAACATTTTTGCCGTGGAAACATTGCTGATGTTTTTGTGAAATAAGACAGCTGGACGAAGTTTACCTTCAGTTTTTGGTCATTCAAACAAAGACGTCTAGATTTAAAGTGGAATTGTATTGAAGGTTAAAGTTCTGCTGTCATGACAACCTGATCCTCGACTGTGTTGACTGCTGCTTTGATTAAATGATACGCCTGCTCTCACGTCCCCTCTACGGTTTGTGATCGTCCATCTTCAGTCTTTAACCTTAGCCTGTCTTAGATTCGTCCTCTTTCCGAAGCGTTCTGTTTCTGCCTCTCTGATGAAGTCACAGTTTAAACGTCGTCCTCTGACATCACCCACACACCTCAGATATAAACAGTCAATCTTGCAGACCTCAGTCACCACACATGTCCTCTCACCTTAAGTTTGATGAGTCATAGTGAGGAGAAGAACCTGAATGCACCGTGTGATGTTCAAATGTTAGAAATCCATCTGTCTGCTCCACTGAAGGTCCACCCTGGACCCTCAAATGTGCCCCTGTTCTGCAACTGAAATCTCTGCTGTGATCCAGGAACCATCAGAGCGCTGATCAGTCCAGCATACAGCCTGAAAATCCACAAAGACTCTCACACACCTGTTACGCACACACAAACCTGTCGGCTCAGATTTTCTCCTCGGTTAGCATCAAGAGTCAAAGTAAAGAACGTGATGGTGTGAGATCGATCAGTTTGATCTTTAGGTTTGTTGTCTGGATCTGACTGAGAGTCTGCTCCGCTCTGAGTCTGACCATGGACTGCAGGGGGTGTGTGTGTGTGTGTGTGAGTCTCATGAGGCTGTGTTAACCATGGTGCACCTGTAAGTCACCTGCTGAGATGATGAGGAGAACACACGCATACACAAAGGATATTGGATGGCGTGCGTGCGTGCGTGCGTGCGTGCGTGCGTGCGTGCGTGCGTGCGTGCGTGCGTGCGTGCGTGCGTGCGTGCGTGCGTGCGTTTGTGTGTGCGTGTGTCACACTGCCTCCCTCAGGTAATAACGGGTGTGCAGGTTTGTAATCATCATCTTCGGACTCGGAGGAGCTCAGGTTGGGTTATGATGTGTTGCAGCCAATCAGATGCCTGTAATCATGATGGATATAAATATATATAAGCTTTATTTAAACTGGTAATCTTAAACAAACAGAGTTCACATTTAGAATGAGTCCAAAGATCGACTCTGTAACTGATTAACATCCAGAGAATAACTGTTTGTGCTCCCTACTGAGAGCCCGTGTTATCTCTCTGACCTGTTTCTAATTACAAGCTGATGGAGAAACAGTTTGTTTATGTTTGAAGCTTCTTTAATATATCTCAGTATGAGATAAGAACGCTGGGAAAAAACAAAAAGAGCACAAAAATGATGTAAAAGTTGTTCAAAGTGTGTGTCTGTTAGGGGAGGAAATCACCAGAGGCCCCACGATACGATATCATCATGATTTTGTGATATGCTGAGGCTCGCGATACAATATATTGCAATTTTTTAACTGCATATTTTGTCCACAAAACTAAACTAAATCAAGAACTGTTTGGCCAGGGGCGTGCTGGTGGCGCAGTGGCAGGGCACTGCTTGAGACTCTCGTCTCGAGCGGTATGCCCGGGTTCGCTTCCACTCGTGGCCCCTTTCCGCATGTCATTCCCCGCTCTCTCTTCCTGGTTTCCGACTCTATCCACTGTCCTCCCTCTGAATTAAAGGCACGAAAAAGCCCAAAATAAATCTTAAAAAAAGAAAAAAAAGAACTGTTTGGTCAAATAAGAAAAAATGCTCAGTCTATTCATCTCACTTCAGTCTTCTTATTTCTACACAATGAGAGTCGAGCCCACAGACTGACCAACACTGTGATGAAACTAAAACCCTGCATGAACTTCACAATCTGAACTGTTGGTATTTAAGTCTTCATACCCCACACCAGTGTACAGTGTGTGTCTGTACAGTGTAGTGTGTGTGTCTGCACAGTGTGTCTGCACAGTGTACACTGTGTGTCTGTACAGTGTGTCTTCACAGTGTGTCTGCACAGTGTACAGTGTGTGTCTGCACACTGTACACTGTGTGTCTGTACAGTGTGTCTGTACAGTGTACAATGTGTGTCTGCACAGTGTACAATGTGTGTCTGCACAGTGTACTGTGTGTCTGCACAGTGTGTCTGCACAGTGTGTCTGCACAGTGTGTCTGCACAGTGTGTCTGTACAGTGTACAGTGTGTCTGCACAGTGTGTCTGCACAGTGTGTCTGCACAGTGTGTCTGCACAGTGTGTCTGTACAGTGTGTCTGCACAGTGTGTCTGTACAGTGTACAGTGTGTCTGTACAGTGTGTCTGCACAGTGTGTCTGCACAGTGTGTCTGTACAGTGTACAGTGTGTCTACAGTGTGTCTGCACAGTGTGTCTGCACAGTGTGTCTGCACAGTGTACAGTGTGTCTGTACAGTGTGTCTGCACGGTGTACTGTGTGTCTGCACAGTGTATAATGTGTGTCTGCACAGTGTATAATGTGTGTCTGCACAGTGTATACTGTGTGTCTGCACAGTGTATAATGTGTGTCTGCACTGTGTCTGCACAGTGTATAATGTGTGTCTGCACAGTGTATACTGTGTGTCTGCACAGTGTATAATGTGTGTCTGCACAGTGTATAATGTGTGTCTGCACAGTGTACACTGTGTGTCTGCACAGTGTATACTGTGTGTCTGCACAGTGTACAGTGTGTCTGCACAGTGTATACTGTGTGTCTGCACAGTGTACAATGTGTGTCTGCGCAGTGTATACTGTGTGTCTGCGCAGTGTATACTGTGTGTCTGCGCAGTGTACAATGTGTGTCTGCGCAGTGTATACTGTGTGTCTGCGCAGTGTATACTGTGTGTCTGGACAGTGTACAGTGTGTCTGCACAGTGTATACTGTGTGTCTGGACAGTGTACAGTGTGTCTGCACAGTGTATACTATGTGTCTGGACAGTGTACAGTGTGTCTGCACAGTGTATACTATGTGTCTGCACAGTGTATACTATGTGTCTGCGCAGTGTATACTGTGTGTCTGTGCAGTGTGTGTCTCCTCTATTTATTGATTATTGATCTGTGATTGATTGATGAGTCCTGCTGTGTTTGTGTATTTCAGCACAACGCTCCGATCCCTCAGGGCGGGCGAGGAGCGATCCAGTTCGTCACTCAGTACCAACACTCATCAGGACAGAGACGCATCAGAGTCACCACCACGGCCAGGAAGTATGAACCACACATGCGCACACACGCACGCGCACACGCACACGCACACACACACACACACTTAAACTTGCCTCTCCTCTCCTCTTCTTCTCCCCCTCCTCCCCAGCTGGGCGGATGCTCAGACTCAGATTCAGAGCATTGCAGCGTCCTTTGACCAGGAAGCAGCGGCCATCTTGATGGCGAGGTTAGCGGTGTACCGGGCGGAGACGGAGGAAGGTCCTGACGTACTTCGCTGGTTAGACAGACAGCTGATCAGACTGGTGAGTGAAGGGTTAATGCTGATTATTGATCACATGATGTTAACATGAGTAAAGATATTAATGTTTGATTGTTGTTTGTTTGTGCTCAGTGTCAGAAGTTTGGAGATTATCACAAAGACGATCCAAACTCTTTTAGGTTCTCTGAGACCTTCTCACTCTACCCTCAGGTGAACAACATCCCTTAATACTCTGATACTGTTTTACCTGTATTAAATCACCTGCTAAACAGTTATCAATAAACACCCTGTTCAAGTCTCTCTGTTGGTTTACCTGTTAGATGATGTTACACCTGTTAGCTGATGTTACACCTGTTAGCTGATGTTACACCTGTTAGCTGAGGTGTTACCTGTTAGCTGATGTGTTACCTGACGTGTTACCTGTTACCTGAGGTGTTACCTGTTAGCTGATGTTTCACCTGTTAGCTTAAGGTGTTAACTGTTTGCAGAGGTGTTACCTGTTAGCTGTAGTGTTACCTGTTAGCTGAGGTGTTATCTGTTAGCTGAGGTGTTATCTGTAACCTGCTGTTAATTGTTTTTTTTTTTTTTCAGTTCATGTTCCACCTGCGGCGCTCTCCGTTCCTGCAGGTGTTCAACAACAGTCCTGATGAGAGCTCGTATTACAGACACCAGTTTAACAGACAGGACCTGACTCAGGCTCTCATCATGATCCAACCTGTGCTCTACGCCTACTCCTTCAACGGACCACCTGAGGTGCGCACACACACACACACACACACACACACACACACACACACACACACACACACACACACACACACACACACACACACACACACACACACACAACTGTTCCTTCAGTTCTTCTGTGCACACCTGTATAATCTCCTCTACCTACCTGTGCTCTCTTTAAATACATTGATTACTTTATGTGTATATATTTGTAAACAGTTCAGATCTTTTTTTTCTATAAAACTTTTTCATATATTTTCTATTTTCACCTGAGCACGACTTTATTCACTCACTTGTGAATTTACCTTTACACCCCACACCTGTGCTCTTTGTACACATGTATTTATATTGATGTGTTGTTCTAGAATACTTTAATAACTTTGAATCCCTGAACACTTCTATACTGATATATTTTAATGCTAATAAACATTTGTGTGTGTTTCAGCCCGTCCTGTTGGACAGCAGCAGCATCCTGCCTGATAGAATCCTGCTGATGGACACGTTCTTCCAGATCCTCATCTACCACGGAGAGGTACACACACACACACACACACACACACACACACACACACACACTTAATCAGCTACTTGTGTGTGTGTGTGTTTTTAATAATCAGTGTTTGAGGTTAAACAGCAGCTGTGATTATTTATGATCACATGTCAGCAGGTCGTCAATGATTAAAATGATTATATTTAATTATATAATATAAATGAATAGGGAAACGGTCTCTATGACAACAAGACGATGACATCAGTCAGAGTTTATAACTGACAAAATAATTACATGTCATATATCAAAAGTTAATAAATGAAGAGTTTAAAGTGTTCGTCATAATCACCTTCAAACATTTAACAATAGAATATGATTATAATAATGATGTCATTATTCCCTGCTCTCTGTCTGTCAGGCTGGTTACAATGTACAGTGTTATTATTCCCTGCCCCCTGTCTGTCAGACTGGTTATAATCTACAGTGTTATTATTCCCTGCTCTCTGCCTGTCAGGCTGGTTACAATCTACAATGTTACTATTCCCTGCTCTCTGTCTGTCAGACTGGTTATAATCTACAGTGTTATTATTCCCTGCTCTCTGCCTGTCAGGCTGGTTACAATCTACAGTGTTATTATTCCTTGCTCTCTGTCTGTCAGACTGGTTATAATCTACAGTGTTATTATTCCCTGCTCTCTGTCTGTCAGACGGTGGCTCAGTGGAGGAAGGCAGGTTATCAGGAAATGCCAGAGTATGAAAACTTCAAACACCTCCTTCAGGCTCCCGTAGACGATGCTCAGGAGCTGCTGCACACTCGCTTTCCCATGCCGAGATATATCGACACTGAGCACGGAGGCAGCCAGGTGGGGGCGCCAAAACAAACATATACGGATATACGATTAATACCAAGTGCCTGATGATCATTTATTTAATGATGTTAATGTTTCCAGGCTCGTTTCCTGCTCTCCAAAGTGAACCCCTCTCAGACTCATAACAACATGTACGCCTGGGGTCAGGTGAGTCGCTAACCTTTACCTTTTACCTTCAGACTGCCTGTGTTGTACCTGTCCTGATATTCTGTGTTGTACCTGTCCCAATGTTCTGTTTGGAACCTCTCCTGATGTTCTGTTTGGAACCTGTTTGGAACCTGTCCTGATGTTCTGTGTTGTACCTGTCCTGATGTTCTGTGTTGTACCTGTCCTGATATTCTGTGTTGTACCTGTTTCAATGTTCTGTTTGGAACCTGTCCCGATGTTCTGTTTGGAACCTGTCCTGATATTCTGTGTTGTACCTGTTTCAATGTTCTGTTTGGAACCTGTCCTGATGTTCTGTGTTGTACCTGTCCTGATGTTCTGTTTGGAACCTGTCCTGATGTTCTGTGTTGTACCTGTCCTGTTGTTCTGTGTTGTACCTGTCCTGATGTTCTGTGTTGTACCTGTCCTGATGTTCTGTGTGGAACCTGTCCTGATGTTCTGTGTTGTACCTGTCCTGATGTTCTGTGTTGTACCTGTCCTGATGTTCTGTGTGGAACCTGTCCTGATGTTCTGTGTTGTACCTGTCCTGATATTCTGTGTGGAACCTGTCCTGATGTTCTGTGTTGTACCTGTCCTGATGTTCTGTCTGGAACCTGTCCTGATGTTCTGTCTGGAACCTGTCCTGATGTTCTGTGTTGTACCTGTCCTGGTGTTCTGTGTTGAACCTGTCCTGATGTTCTGTGTTGTACCTGTCCTGATGTTCTGTGTTGAACCTGTCCTGATGTTCTGTGTTGTACCTGTCCTGATGTTCTGTGTTGAACCTGTCCTGATGTTCTGTGTTGTACCTGTCCTGATGTTCTGTCTGGAACCTGTCCAGATGTTCTGTGTTGAACCTGTCCTGATGTTCTGTGTTGTACCTGTCCTGATGTTCTGTGTTGTACCTGTCCTGATGTCCTCCCTCTCTCCTCCTGCAGGAGTCGGGAGCCCCCATCCTCACTGATGACGTCAGCCTGCAGGTGTTCATGGATCACCTGAAGAAACTGGCCGTCTCCAGCGCTGCCTGATCTCACCTGGCGCCTCTTCTATCTGTGTTTTGTTTATTCTTTTATCTTTTCATTTGCTGCCTGTGTTTCCATGACAAAAAACTAATTAACAAGCCAACCCAGTCTGCCTTTTCCTGTCACCAGTCCAATTCCCTTCAGCCAATCAGCTGCAGGCTCTGATCCCAGACAACCAATAGAGACACGTGTAACATCCTGACCTGTCAGACTCTCTTTTAAACATGCTGCCTTTAAAACACCTGAAGAAGAAGAGTCCTGTCTGAAACGCGCACAGGATGTTTTATTTTGAAGGAGCCGATCAGTCTGTTCACATAATAAGTGTTCATCAGTATTTCCTCCCTGCAGCTTCATCAACGTTTTTCTTTATTCACCTCAAACTTTGATTGATTGATAAAACCTCTTGGGCCCCATGTCCACCTGGCGTGTTTATCGAGCAGGATAAGTGCTGGCTGTGCGCTCTGCGGTGTTTGGATGAAGCGTTTGCGCTGAGAATAAAGCACTGCACGTGCGTCCTGTCTCCATGACAACAGTCTCTTAAAAAATGGCCGCTGTATGACCGACTCTGTTCTGTTTCTTTTTATTGTGTTTTATATATTTCCTTCACTCAAACGGAGGTTTGACCTCCGACTTAGTCTCGACAAGGAGCGAGGACGATGTGGTTACTGGACACGAAAATAAGGAGAATATCTTTTATTTTGAAAAGAGCATCTTCAGCGGCATTCTGAAAAGTTGTATGTTTTTCATCTCGGAGCAGCCCCACAAAAAGGTTGGAGCGCTGGTAAAAAAAGAAAAAACGCTGGGCGCTTCGCTTGGTCTCTTAGCGGCTGATGCTGCTGCTGTGAACGCTCTCTGCTCGTAAAAAAACAATTGAAAAAAGATGCTGGCGCTCAGAAAAAACACCCAGGTGGACACTGGGACAGGGCCTGAGTGATATGAAGCAGCAGGACGTTTGGCCTGTGAGCAGAAACTGAACACATTAATCAATCAATAACTTGGCGTTATGTTGATGAAGGCGTGCTTTAGATCCAGTTAGTTGGTCAATCGAATTTCAAAATAAAATCCATCAAGGTAAAAAGTCAGCAGGCGTGATCCTCCCTGATATTTTTATTCAGTCACTCCAGAAACATTTCAACAAGGTGTGGAAACATTCAAAACCCGTCCATGTTTTTATGTTAACTCGTGTGAAACCAGTTTATTTATTAACGGATCAAATCAAAACTTCAATCTGTGTGAGCGTTTATCTGCAGCTCGACTCATCATTCAAATAAGAAATGATCCAACATGGTTTGTCTGGGACTCTTTGTGTTGCCGTGGTAACCAACAGGTTGACTAGAATAGTTTGAAAGTTAAGATGCTGGTATCATGACGACCTGACGTGTGAACGATACTTAGAGGAAAAAAATGGACTTCCTGTTTCTTTCAGAGGTTATAATAAAGATAATAATGAAACATTTAAAGACGTGAAGCACTGAGTACAAAGGAGATCAAACTGCGAGCTGATCGACTGCAGGCGGGAGGTGAACCAATAAACACTTCAGAACAGCTTCGTCCAATCAGAGCAGCTCCGGTTGTGATGATGGGTCAGCTGACGTGACATCAGAACAGCTGTTTGTTGTCCCTCTCCCCCCCCCCCCTTGATGATGACATCATGAAGAGAGCCACCCCCTCCTGATCTGTTAGTTTCTCTTTAAAGCCATTGAACACTAAACGTCGTGCACACGAACGTTTTCTTTTTGTTTCTAATAAAAGTGGAGAAAATAAAAATCTGTGTTTGTGATTCTTCTGAAACATTCAGACATGACGACGAGACAGCAGAAGCATACTGACAGAGTCCTTCACACTGTGGAGATTTCATTTCTTCTCTCTCTAAATATCTGACTGTAATTATGACTAACTACCTTTTGGATTTCTACGGTGCGCCAGAAGCCGTAGAATATTTTTTTAATTAGGCCTAGTACACCTACTTCAGGGGCTCCGTCGATTTTTATTTTTTTATTTTGTTTTAGTGACGGTGCCTCTCAGTCCTCTCCTGGAAATAAATTAATGGTTTTTTTATTGCTTTATTGCAGTTTGTTATACAACTGGGAAGTGTTTGTGTGTGTGTGTGTGTGTGCGCGCAAGTATGATCTTATATCACCTGGGCTAATGAACTGTGGCACACCTGAGCGTCACCTGCAGCGTCACCTGCAGGTGAGCGTCACCTACAGGTGAGCAGGTGGCACACATCTCTCCCCTGCAGGTGAGCGTCACCTACAGGTGAGCGTCACCTACAGGTGAGCAGGTGGCACACATCTCTCCCCTGCAGGTGAGTGTCACCTACAGGTGAGCAGGTGGCACACATCTCTCCCCTGCAGGTGAGCAGGTGAAGCCTCACCCATACAGCCCACCATGTTACTGTTTTCCTTTGAATCCCCGGCTCTGATAAAGAAGCGGACAGTGTTTATAATCACAGCTGTGTCACCTGTAAATGTGAGAACGCTGTACCCTGACTATAGATGAGGTCCAGCAGGGGGCAGCACACCTCCACCTGACTCTAACCATGTCTCCTGTCTCCGTCGTCTGACCCTCCTCCCTGACTCTGTATCCGTGGCGATGACCCTTCCCTTTGTTCTGTCTGCCTCTGTTGCCGTGGTGACGCCCCTCCATCAGCTGAAACAAACACCTCTATAAAAACAGACACCCGCCTCCAGGTTTTCAGTGCTGTTACCATGGAGATGCTCACCCAGGTGATGCTCCTGCAAACAAAATAAAACAGATGGATAGGCGACACTACTTTATCATGAGGATGTTTGATTTTCCTTAGACTGAAGTGTTTTAAACCTGCATTCTCTTTAATGTCCAGCAGGGGGTAAAAAACCTGATTCCATGAAAGTCTATGATAAAACATTTTCAACTGTGAGTTGATTTCTTCCCTCAGTAAACATTTAACTGATGTTCATGGTCTCAATCTTTAGTTTCAAGTCTTCTTCACCACAGCCTGATGTTCAGTTTGTCAATTATGGTCCAATTAGAGTCACAGAGACCAGGAAGAAGGAGGGGTTAGGGGCGGGGCTACCTGGGATTGACCAGTCGCTACCATGGTTACCTGCAAAAAGTTTTTATCACTGTTTGGTTGATGGCTGTTCATGTTTTCAGGAAGAATGATTTTGTGTAAGGAAGTGACCATATTTTGACTGGAGGGAGGAGCTCCTCTACCCCCCCTCTCTCCCTCTTGTCCAAATATGGTCACGATGGTGTTCGTTTAGTAAATGATGGTTCCATTTACAGTCTAAGGCTGCGTCTGAAACTGCAGACCTTCCTCCTCTTCATACTAAATGTCACATTGAGTATGTTTGTGAGAAATATTCCGATCTTTACAAGATCGGAATTTTTAAGTATGAAACTGGAGCACACTGGTCCTGATAAACTGCCCCACAATGCACTGCGGCTCTCAGACTGTCCAATCACAGAGCTCGCCTGCAGGCCAACTATCGACTTAAAAAAAAAAAAGTTCTGTGCTCAAATCAATTTGACATGTTGCTCATTAATATTAAAATGAGCAAGTAGCTTTGTCAGTAATGAACTGATCTTTATTGTTGTTGAATTATATTTACGGACTGACGGTTGCGTTAGCTTGATGCTAGCTCATCAAACAGAGCTATGTATGCTAAGTATGTCACATGACTCGTATGTGTTGCTAACGGCAGGTTAGTGTGCAGTATACAGTGGGTACGGAAAGTATTCAGACCCCTTTACATTTTTCACTCTTTGTTTCATTGCAGCCATTTGCTAAAATCAAAAAAGTTCATTTTATTTCTCATTAATACACTCAGCACCCCATCTTGACAGAAAAAAAACAGAAATGTAGAAATTTTTGCAAATTTATTAAAAAAGAAAAACTGAAATATCACATGGTCATAAGTATTCAGACTCTTTGCTCAGTATTGAGTAGAAGCACCCTTTTGAGCTAGTACAGCCATGAGTCTTCTTGGGAATGATGCAACAAGTTTTTCACATCTGGATTTGGGGATCCTCTGCCATTCTTCCTCGCAGATCCTCTCCAGTTCTGTCAGGTTGGATGATGAACGTTGGTGGACAGCCATTTTCAGGTCTCTCCAGAGATGCTCAATTGGGTTTAGGTCAGGGCTCTGGCTGGGCCAGTCAAGAATGGTCACAGAGTTGTTTCGAAGCCACTCCTTTGTTATTTTAGCTGTGTGCTTAGGGTCATTGTCTTGTTGGAAGGTGAACCTTCGGCCCAGTCTGAGGTCCTGAGCACTCTGGAAGAGGTTTTCTTCCAGGATATCTCTGTACTTGGCCGCATTCATCTTTCCTTCAATTGCAACCAGTCGTCCTGTCCCTGCAGCTGAAAAACACCCCCATAGCATGATGCTGCCACCACCATGTTTCACTGTTGGGATTGTATTGGGCAGGTGATGAGCAGTGCCTGGTTTTCTCCACACATACCGCTTAGAATGAAAGCCAAAAAGTTCAATCTTGGTCTCATCAGACCAGAGAATCTTCTTTCTCATAGTCTGGGAGTCCTTCATGTGTTTTTTGGCAAACTCTATGCAGGCTTTCATATGTCTTGCACTGAGGAGAGGCTTCCGTCGGGCCACTCTGCCGTAAAGCCCCGACTGGTGGAGGGCTGCAGTGATAGTTGACTTTGTGGAACTTTCTCCCATCTCCCTACTGCATCTCTGGAGCTCAGCCACAGTGATCTTTGGGTTCTTCTTTACCTCTCTCACCAAGGCTCTTCTCCCACGATTGCTCAGTTTGGCTGGACGGCCAGGTCTAGGAAGAGTTCTGGTCGTCCCAAACTTCTTCCATTTAAGGAATATGGAGGCCACTGTGCTCTTAGGAACCTTGAATGCTGCAGAAATTCTTTTGTAACCTTGGCCAGATCTGTGCCTTGCCACAATTCTATCTCTGAGCTCCTTGGGCAATTCCTTCAACCTCATGATTCTCATTTGCTCTGACATGCACTGTGAGCTGTAATGTCTTATATAGACAGGTGTGTGCCTTTCCTAATCAAGTCCAATCAGTTTAATTGGACTCCAATGAAGGAGCAGAACCATCTCAAGGAGGATCAGAAGAAATGGACAGCATGTGAGTTAAATATGAGTGTCACAGCAAAGGGTCTGAATACTTATGACCATGTGATATTTCAGTTTTTCTTTTTTAATAAATTTGCAAAAATTTCTACATTTCTGTTTTTTTTCTGTCAAGATGGGGTGCTGAGTGTACATTAATGAGAAATAAAATGAACTTTTTTGATTTTAGCAAATGGCTGCAATGAAACAAAGAGTGAAAAATGTAAAGGGGTCTGAATACTTTCCGTACCCACTGTATATAGTTTGAGTGTGTAGTATGCAGTGTCTGCTTTCGGACACAGCCAAAGAGACCACAAAGAGGGGGAGGGGTTAGGGGCGGGGCTGACTTGGATTGACGGGTTGCTACCACGGCGACCTGAAAAAAAATGTATTGAGCATTGGATTGGACTAAAAGAAGCTGTGAGGAGTAAGATGTTCATGTTTTCAGTATTTTGCTGCAGGAAGTGACCACATATGGAAAATAGGCGGAGCCGGAGAGGAGAGAGGGGAATGTCTCTGTAATGAAGATGTTTCATAACTAGAACCGTTCAGTTAAAGTACAAACAACAGATATTAAAATCACTTATTAAATGTTAGTATTTAAATAATATTATAGCGCTGACTGCCAATCAAAGTATTCTGCTTTTTTTTAGTGTTTGTAGTTTTAGTGAACTTTTAAAGAGAGATGTAGTTCTGACCCTGTTCGTACTGTTAGAACTGGTTTAACTGGTGACAGATTGACTGGTTGTGATTTGAATGACTGTGAGTGATGTCAGTGATGTTGCAGCAGGCTTTAAAAGTGACCAATCAGAAGCCAGCGGCCCATAAATACCTCCATTCAAATTAAATCTGATGGGGATTAAAACACACACACACACACACACAAAGTCCAATTTGCCCATTCCTATGTCACCATGACAACAGGGGTTTGTCAGAGCACCTCGTAGACAGCCCTTCACTTCCTGTCATTCTTCACACACTTCCTCCAGGAAGCATCTGGGTCAACAACAATCATCCTCCACCGAGCGTTTCCATCGTTTGTTCAAATACAATACTGAGTTTGTGTGTGTGTGTGTGTGTGTGTGTGTGTGTGTGTGTGTGTGTGTGTGTGTGTGTGTGTGTGTGTGTGTGTGTGTGTGTGTGTGTGTGTGTGTGTGTGTGTGTGTGTGTGTGTGTGTGTGTGTGTGTGTGTGTGTCTGCAGTAGCAGCGCCATTAATCACACACTTCCTGTCAGATCAAAGAGTTTCAGAACAAAATGAAGGTCTCTGAAAACATTTTGATGAAAAGTGAAACTTTATTCTGAAATTCAAAGGAAGAACATCACATCCTATCCTAATGAGTCCTGGAACATTTCCATGCACCATCAGTCTTTTCAAGGACAATCCAGAAACAATACAAACTGTCCTGGAAGTCCTTGATAAAGTTTAAAACCCACACACATCCTAATTTGTGTTTACGTGAAGGTACACCAAACCTTTTCAATGACCTCTGGAATACATTTAACGAGTGCTTTACCTTTTTAGACTTTCAGTGTAATCTGTAATGAAGATGTCTGGTCTCAAAGGAACCTCCCAAGGACCTCTGTCATCTCCTCAAGGGATCCTTGAACCTCTGCAAGGACAGCTTGTATCACTTCAAACATTAGTTTAACCTACTCAAGGACCTCTGATATCTCTTGTATATATCCTGGAGACTACTCAAGGATCACAAGGATCCCTTAATCATCTAATGGATCAGTGATATCTTTTCAATGAACCCTTGAATCTCTTCTGGGACCTCTGTCATCACCTCAAGGGCACCTTAACCCTCTACAGGAACCACTTTTCTTATTTCAAAGTCTTCAAGGACCACTGAATCTGTTCAGTGCCTCCTGGAGCCACTCAATGACCAAAAGGATCGCTGAACCATCTTATGGACCAGTGATATCTCTTCAGTGAATCCTTGAGCTTCCTCAAGGACCACAGTTGACATCTGATGGACCACTGGAACTCCTCAAGGTACTGTTTGAACTCCTTAATGACCCCAGGAGTTTTCTCAAGGATCTTCGTAAACTCCACAGACTGAGATCTCTATAATGGCCCTCAAAAATCCTCAAGGTTCTATTAAAGCCGTTACTTGAATCCTGGAACCATATTCAAGGACCAATGACTCTTGTCATTAATCCTTGAACGTTCGTAACAATCCCTGCCATCCCATGTAGGACCTGAGAACCTTCTCAAGGACCACTGTAAGATCTTCAAAGACTCCTGGAACCTCTTCAAGAACCACTGTAAGATCTTCAAAGACTCCTGGAACCTCTTCAAGGACCACTGGAATCAGAATAAATGTATAAATGTGACGTCGACTTGTCTGAACCAAACCTCATTCAGAAAATAACGACTTTAAGGATGTGTTTTCAGAGTCTGGTTTAGTTCGAACATGTTTGTGTGTTCATGTCTGTGGTTATAAATACTTTCAAGGTGGATATCTTTACAATTGCTCAGGTGAATCTACATCTACAGCGTCTTAACTTTGAACAGGATCAACAAGTTTTATCTGACTTTGAAAAATTATCAAATTCTGACTGAGGTTTGGTTCAAACAAAGATTATGAAGCTGGACTCTGCAGTTTGTTTCCTGTCTCTCTGAGTGAGCGACGGCGTTTCTCTGGAGGAAACGAGCTCGCAGTATCAAGACACAACACACTTCCTGTCCCACAGGAGAGGAGGGCCGACTAGGTCCGGGGGGAGGAGGAGGAGGGGAGGAGGAGGGGTGAGGCTGACAATCAGTCTGTTAGTGGAGCTACTGTGGAGGACTGCAAACAGAAGGAGGCTCTGACAGAGGAGGAGGTGAGGAAGAGGAGGACCTTTCTGAAAACTGCAAGAGACACCAGGAGGAGAAACCAGGAGGAGACACCAGGAGGAGAAACCAGGAGGAGACACCAAGAGGAGACACCAGGAGGAGAAACCAGGAGGAGACACCAGGAGGAGAAACCAGGAGGAGGAACACCAAGGGACAGAGAGGAGCTGAATGAATCAGATCTGTTTTTGAGAGTTTTACTGACGGTAAGAAAAACTTATAGAGCTAAAACTGTGTGTGTGTGTGTGTGTGTGTGTGTGTGTGTGTGTGTGTGTGTGTGTGTGTGTATCTGTGTGTATCTGTGTGTATCTGTGTGTGTGTGTGTGTGTGTGTGTGTGTGTGTGTGCATCTCTGTGTGTGTTTGTATGTGTGTATCTGTGTGTGTGTGTGTGTGTGTGTGTGTGTGTGTGTGTGTGTGTATCTGTGTGTGTGTGTGTGTGTGTGTGTGAACATAAACACGGAGAGAATTAAAGAGATAATGATCCATCAGACATCCTGACAGGAACCCAGGAAGCTTCCTCCCCTCCTTCACTTCAGGATGCTTCCTCGCTCTCTTCTTAACTTTGATTTCTCTCAGAACAAAAGCTGAATATTCCACTCTGAAACTGAATATTCTCATCATGCTCTTCAGCAAGAAGATGTGAAACTCAAACACAGGGAGTGACGCCCTGTGTTTGAGTTTCACATCTTCCTGTGAGACTGATTCACCTCTTTGTACCTTCTTTTCCTCTCTTTCAGGGGCGTGTCCAGAGGGGTGTTCAGGGGTGGTGTGGGCCCCCTTTGAAATCTGAATGGTGCCTCCCCAAAATCCCAAACTATGATTGGCTATTGAGCTATTCAGAAGCGGGGCTTCAGTTAAAAAGATTCTGGCTGTGTTGCAACAGGCTGCTTCGTTTAGCTGTAAATAAACAGTGAGCACAGATTTGATAAGGCGGCTTCTTAGGAAAGGAAAGAGTCCAAACTGCTGCACCCTGTCTGACTTGACAAGAACGCACTAAGAACATTTGGGTATTGAACCATCGCCAATAACTCTTTTTCTGCTAAGTAGAGTTTGGATGCAATATTCTAAGTATTTGTAACTTTGCAAATCTTCTTCAATTTTACAAGTAAACATCTGTATGAACTTCTACCTTTCTTTGAACTAAGAAACACTTCTAGACTATGTTTAGCATTAAACTCTTTAAGAGGTTACTGATACCCACCCCCCTTCTTCTGATTCAACTATAAAAGTGTTTTCTCTTTTTCTTCTTTGAACTTTGCTGCACATTGTTTCTTACACTCTATAGTTTTGCTCCTTCTACTTGCAAGAGAATTCAACTCAACAGAGAATACTGCTTGACTCAGATCATTTATTCAAACAGACTTTTGTTTACAGACATTTCCATGACATTACAAGTTCAGATCATTAATTGTCCTCATTAGAAACAGTCCAATAAGATGTATTACTGTTCATAACCTCCCAGACTCATCGCTCGGTCTGATGGTACCTGTGTGCAGAAGTTTTTAATCTGCTGCACAGGTAACATACACAGGTTATTTCTGACGATGATGATACGTTTCTTCTTAGAGAAGTTGTTTCTTATTGGAATGTTAAGATTATAATAATGGAGGTGTTGCTAAAGTACGTTCAGACTCCTGACGCCTTTCTTATGGAAAACCAAAACCAGCTTCTTTTGTTTTGTCCCTTCTGAACTATCCAATCAAGAATCTGATGAAGAAATGAATCAGAGATATAAACATAGAGTGGAGTATCGTCTGCATATAAAGCCATCAGAAATGTCTTCTTTGAGCTGAATCATTATCTCTGGTTTTAAAGGAGAAAAACAGAAAACAACATTTTGTGCTAATATCTCTTTTATTTTGACAGCCTGACACCATCAGAGGGGGAGGAGTCAGAAAAGATGGAGTCAAGTGTCTGCTCAACCTGGGTTTACCTGTGCATGGTCATCATCATGTTCCGAAACATCTCAGCTGATCCCGATCCACCTGCATCCTACACTGTCCATCCCCAGCAGATCAGCTTTGAGCATGCGATGAAGGTCTGCTCCCCCGGCGTCCTCACCACGCTCTCCACCCAACAGGAGGTCTCTGAGGTCCTTCAGCACGTCTCCAACAAGCTCCTTAATCTGAATCAGAACAAGTTCACCTTCTGGGTGGGTCTGAGGAGCCTGAAGAACGAGTGTGTGGTCCCCTCGCTGCCCCTAAGAGGGTTCAAGTGGATCCAGGACGGCAGTCAGAAGTCTGAAGTGATCCACTGGAGGGAGGAGCCTAAACACACCTGTACCTCTTTACGCTGTGCAGCACTGCAGGGGGAGTTTGATGGGACGACAGTGACCAGATGGGGTCTGATCCCGGTCACCTGTAGGAACAGCTACCAGTTCATCTGTAAACTAACACCTGGGGACAGAGAGACCCCCGTCAAACCTGCTAAACAACAACCTGAACCAGCCACACCTGAACCACCTGGACCTTCCACAGAACAACCACCTGTACCTGTAACACACACACATCAATCTACACCTGTAATACATATGCCAGATCCTGATTCTGAACGTTCTGCCCCACCCGAAACTAATCTGAAGCCTAACACTGGACCAGATCTACAGGGACTTAAACCTGGCGCTGACCCTGTGTCAGGTAAGAATACGTGTGTGCGTCCTAAAGATCCCAACGACACTCCCGGGATCCGGTCATTCATCCTGGACCCTGAGAACAGCAACAGGATCCAGGTGGAGTGCTGGTTGTCTGACCTGGTGGAGCTCAGGTGTTTGGGTCATCCTCTGGTGTGGCGTCTCTTGGATGACTCGCCCGTCAACTTCTCTGCCGTCTGCCATCCGTGCGAAAGCGGCTTCAAGAGAGACGCTTTAGGACACTGTGTGGACATTGACGAGTGCAGCACCACCGCCACCTGCAGGCACACCTGTCTAAACTCTCAGGGCTCCTTCAGTTGCGTCTGCTCTGATGAGGACGGGAAACACCATGACGAGGACTCGCTGGCCTGCAGGGACACTTCTGCAGACAGCCAGAATGGCCTCTTGTCAGGGATCCTCTTCCCCGTGTTGATTGCCATAGCGGCGTTTGTGGTGCTGTTGGTGGTTGTGGCGGTGACGGTGAAGTGCTGCATGACAAGGCGGTCAAAGAAACACGACATGGAGAAGATGGCCATGAAGAGCAAAGAGGACAAGGATTCCTTTCAAACAGCCAATGAGAAGACGGCGACATGAGGAGGCAGCGCTGTGATTGGTCAAAGGCTGTGACATCATCAATGAGAACTCTTACTGTTCACTGCCTGATGAAAATATTTGTCTCAAAAAACATTTCAGGGAGTTTTTATTCCTTAAAGTAAAATGTCTGACATAACGTTCAAATAAAGTTTTTCTGTTTTTACACTGAAGAGAAAAAAAGCCATAGAAAGTTATTTATAGAAAGTTGTTGAATATTGACTCTGATCTCAGTTCAGACGTTTAAAATCTCAGTCACAGTTTGACCTGAACTCCGTCTGACAGGTGGCAGCGCTCTGATGAACCTGGAAACATAACCTTGTGATTTTTTTCTGTTTTAAGTTTTGAACTTGTTTCTACGACGTTGTCCTCTCCTCGTGTTTAATCTCTTCATTTTAAGATGATCTCACTTTTATTCCTATTTTATATCAAACCTTCCATATGGATGTTGTGGTCGACTTGTGTGACTCTGAATGTTGATAAGACTCGGACTTGTCTGCAACTCGACTCCATTCCATGTAAAAGCTTCTGAATGTTTTGTTTCTGAATCTGAAGGAGATTTTATTGAAAGACTGAAGAGTTCAAATGTCTGTTCTTACTGAGCATGTAAAACTGAATAAAATAAAATAATGTGTTGAATGTATTTCATACTTCAGAGTGTACCAACAAACACAGATCACACACCCGTTACAGGTGATTTTGCTCACCTGTTACCTGTTCCTGCAGGGGGCGCTGGAGTCCGATGGATGGCGGTCTCCATGCTGGAAATGCTGTCTCAGTCTAACTTTCAGTCAACCTAACGACAGGCTGAGAGCTGGAGCTGAGGCAGGTTTTAAACCTCCTGACAAACCGTTACACCGTGAATAACTCTTATCCTTCATCAAATCAAAACGGATGAGTCATCAAAACATTCACCCCCCCGTACAGTGTGTGCTGATCGAGACATGAGCTAATCAGACCTATTTGTTTTTTTGAACCAGGCTGTAAACATGTTAATCTCTGCTGTAAAAACAGGCTTTTTTGAATGGGTGTGTATGTGACTTCCTGTGCTTCTGCAGCCAGCCTCTAGTGGACACTTAGAGGTACAGGAGTTTGCTGCTTAGTGTGTATGTATGTATTTGTGGGTCAATGTGTGTGTTCATGAGCTGTTTGTCTGCAGAGAGGAAACAGCTGATGTCTGAGTTTTTTTATTGTTTATCAGGTACACACACACACACACACACACACACACACACACACACACACACACACACACACACACACACACACACACACACACACACACACACACACACACACACACACACACACACACACACACACACACACACACACACACACACACACACACACACACACACAGCCTAAAGCAACGTCTATTAAAATGAACCTGGATGAACATCCTGAAGGTTTATAATCAGTTCATACAGTTATTATCTACACTCTGATTATATGATGCTTATTATTGTTTACCTAATCTATTAATCACTTAAACAGTCAATCAATGTCCCCCTTCTCTCTCAGTCTCTCTCTCTCTCTCTTAATCTCTCTCCCTCCCCTCTCCTCTCTTTCTCAGTCTCTCTCTCTCTCTCTCCCTCCCCTCTCCTCTCTCAGTCTCTCTCTTTCTCAGTCTCTCTCTCTCTCCCTCCCCTCTCCTCTTTCTCAGTCTCTCTCTCTCTCTCTCTCCCTCCCCCTCCTCTTTCTCAGTCTCTCTCTCTCTCCCTCCCCTCTCCTCTCTCTCAGTCTCTCTCTCTCTCAGTCTCTCTCTCTCTCCCTCCCCTCTCTCTCAGTCTCTCTCTCTCTCTCCCCCCCTCCTCTCTCTCAGTCTCTCTCACTCTCCTTCCCTCTCTCTCTCTCTCTGTACCGGAGGATCGTCTCTCCGATGCATCCGGTGGATCATAAGAGGAGCAGCTGATGAACTGAAGATGATTTTATTTTTCTGAATCTCTCCATCATCTCTCTGTCATGCAGCTGAACACCTCCTCCCCTCTCTCCTCCCCCTCTTCTTCCTCCTCCACCTCGTCTCCTCTCCCGGTCACTCTCGGCTCTCTGGAGGACGGTGGCGGGGGTTTCTTCCTTCTGAATGACTCCGGTAACGGCTCCCTGTCCGGCGGAGCGGCGCCCTCGGCGGGCAGCGCGGCTCTCATCTCGTCCATCTACTCGGTGGTTTGTCTGGTTGGTCTGAGCGGGAACTCCATGGTCATCTACGTCATCTTCCGGTATGCTAAGATGAAAACGGCCACTAACCTGTACATCCTGAACCTGGCGGTGGCCGACGAACTGCTAATGCTCAGTGTGCCGTTCGTCGTCACCGCCGCGCTGCTGCGCCGCTGGCCGTTTGGCGCGGCGCTGTGCCGCCTCGTGCTCAGCGTGGACGCCATCAACATGTTCACGAGCATCTACTGCCTAACGGTGCTCAGCGTGGACCGGTACATTGCGGTCGTCCACCCGCTGCGGGCGTCCCGGTACCGACGGCCCACGGTGGCCAAACTTGTGAACGTGTGCGTGTGGATGTTCTCCCTGCTGGTCATCCTTCCCATCATCCTCTTCTCCTCCACTGCGCCCAACTCGGACGGCTCGGTGGCTTGTAACATGCAGATGCCGGAGCCTGAGAGGCGATGGATGGCGGCGTTCGCAGTCTACGCCTTCCTGATGGGCTTCCTGTTTCCGGTTCTTGCCATCGTGCTGTGCTACGCGCTCATCCTCAGTCAGCTCCGCGTGGTGGCGCTGCGGGCCGGCTGGCAGCAGAGGCGGAGCTCTGAGAGGAAGATCACGGTGATGGTGACGGTGGTGGTGTCGGTGTTCGTGGTGTGCTGGATGCCGTTCCACGTGGTGCAACTGGTGGGCGTGTTCCTGCAGCGTCATGACCCCACCCTCAGCCAGCTGGCCGTCGTCCTTGGGTACGCCAACAGCTGCGCCAACCCTCTGCTTTACGGCTTCCTGTCCGACAACTTCAGACGCTCCTTCCAGAGGATCCTGTGTGTGCGCTGGATGGAGGCCCCCGAGGAGCCCCTGGACTACCTGGACTACTTTAGCACGGCCCTGAAGAGTAGACGCCTCAGCCTGGACCAGGACCAGGAGGAGCAGGACAGGCCCCGCCCCCACAACACCTGCTCCAGGATGTAGTCTGAACTCTGATCTGCTCTAGGATGTAGTCTCAACCCTGATCTCACCTCCAGAATGTAAAGCGCCAGGCAGAGCTTCAGGTGTTTCTGCTTTTACAGGTGCTCCAAGGGCTCAAATTACACCTTCAGGTCCACAAAGAACCACGGTGGTCCCAGCTTGAACCAGGTCTGACATGGAGATCTCCAAAAGCAAGTTGATTGGTTGATAAACACATCATGTCAGCTGACAGAGACATTTGATCAGAACTTGTTTTAGAGCCTTTCAGCTCTCAGACGGAGGTTCTAAAGGAGATCTGGACCTTCAGGATTAATCAGATGACGGTCTTTAAACTGGTCTTCAGGATGAATTATTTTTATCAGCCAGAAACATGAATGTGAACTAACAATGATGTCACACAGAAGATGTCATACTGATGACTCTGTATTCAGTGTTGTGTTAGACATGGACCCGCCTCCTTCAGGTTGACAGTACTTTGTCCCATAAAGTCTCCAGAGCTCAGCCAATCAAAAAGAGGGGGCGGGGCAATCCTCTAATCCAGCAAAGAATTTACATTCTTGTTTTCATTCGGCAAGTGGAAAAAAAAGAAAAGATTCTGATTGGCTGCAGAGAGAAATGTACTGCTATTATTAGCCATGCTAGCCCCAGCACCTCATGTTTACAATGCTACTGAAGCTACTTCCTGTTAGCTTCTGTTGTTGACAGCAGCTTGTCAGCAGGTGGGTCGTGCTGCGTTCATGCGCTGCTGACTGTTTCAGTTTTCCCCTCATGGAGAGTTTATGAGCTTTAAAGTTTCACTGAGCGGCATGTTTCCATGGTGACCATGCTATTGTGACATCACACTCGGGGTTTGAAACTCACATGTTCAAACTTTTTTATTCTCCAGGATGTTCGGCACACAAACGCCAGAATCTGACTTACTATATTATCTCATGTTTCCACCGGGAAAAAAAACACAGAAGCTGGACACTGCAAGTTTGAAAGTTGACTGTTGCTAAGCAGCCCAAACATTCTCCTCAGAGTTGCAATGATTGGCTAGTGACATGTAACCCATCCCTGACTGGTTGTTTGATTCAGACATCATAACATCCCGAAGCAGCGAACACAAACAGATCAGACACTTTCAGTTTAATGTTGTTGGTGACATTACATGTTCATAAATGTTATTACCGGTTCATTCTGTTCATGTAACCCAACGTTTAATGAAACAATGATGTACTGTCACTTTAAGTAGAAATAGGAGCTGACAGGAAAAGATGTTTAAAATGAGTTTTTACTCGTGGCTCCGCCTGAAGATTCACTAAACATGATTAACGTCTTCTTCGGGTTGTCGCAATCTCAGAATTTTAAACTTCAATATTCAGTTTGATACGACGGCACAAATCGAGAGATCGGAGACCCCCAATCTTTGATACCAATCATCAAAACTTGCAGGCAAACACAAACACACTGTCTTCATTAAGTAAACATATTACAACATAAACAGAACTGAGAGATTTATTTTTGAGCTTTTCATGAGACGGGACAGCTGATAGAGCAAGAGAGAGAGAGAGTGGGGAATGACATGAGGGAAAGAAGCTACAGGCCGGACTTGGACCCGGGCCGCAGATCCTGAGGGCCATATCCTCCGTACATGGGGCGCTCAAACCAACCACTAGGCCACTGGCGCTCCTTCTGCAATCTTTGATGGATTTCAAGTTTTGGTCTCTTCGCTCGATCATTAAAATGACAGATGACATAATTTAAAAACACATAACTGTTCCTCATGGCGACCCTTCACACACAGAGGGCCCCCCAGACTTTTCTGACTGGGGGGCCAGCTGGGACATACGCAGGGAAGGCCTGAAGTTTGTGCAGACACATAAATGACGTTCACATATTAACCCTTTGTGTCCCCATTAATGATCCAAACTTGTATCACAAGTTTACAACATTGTCATCTGCTTAGCTTCATTAGAGGAGAAGTACAACGTCACAAATACTTCGAATATGACATTCAAACTCCTGCACACTGGCTACTTAACAGAAATACAGTTATTGGCGATGGTTCAATACCCAAACGTTCTTAGTGCGTTCTTTTCAAGTCAGACAGGGTGCAGCAGTTTGGACTCTTTCCTTTCCTAAGAAGCCGCCTTATCAAATCTGTGCTCAGTATTTATTTACAGCTGAACGAAGCAGCCTGTTGCTACACAGCCAGAATCTTTTTAACTTAAGCCCCGCCTCTGATAAGGTAAATAGCCTTTGGGATTTTTGGGAGGCACCATTCAGATTTCAAAGGGGGCCCATGCTATGCCACTCCTCTGGACACGCCCCTGCAGACACTAACATCATAATCATAAAGTTAATGACATTTGGGTGAAAAATTGATGTTTATTAGCTTCAAAGAATCAAAATGTTTCCATGCCTCAAGGTGTCTCTGCCCCGCCCCCTGCCCAGACTCATACAGGTGGATTGGAGGACATTCTGCTTTGTATTTATGACCTTTGAACGTCACAAAGGTTAAAGATACCTCACAGGAAGTGATGCAGCTTCCTGCAGACAGTGAGCTGTCAATCAAATGATGTTTATTGTTTTCAGACTTTAAGATTAAATATCGTCCAATAAAAACTAATTATTTTACTGATTGCTCCCAGAATGCACCTCTCTCTGAAAATCTTTCTGTCTGTGATGTATTGATGATGTCAGTGTGTGAAGTTTCATTGAACTGACCAGAAGAGTGAAAGTTTTCTTTAAAGAGTTGCTTCAGATCGGAACAACATGGAGCTCTGTGATTGGCTCAGTGAAATGCACTCAAGGAATTGTAGTTGAGGTCTTTCCTTCCTTTTTTATCTGTTCATGTTTTGAACAAATGTGTTGACCTGAATCAGCTGATGGATCAATGCGTTGATGATAAAAGCTTCTGTGGGATCAGGTCGGGGGATTAATCTTCCATCTCATCACAGAGTTGCAGCTTCATTTCCTGTCAGCAGCGTGATGGTGACCTCACGGATGATGTCATCACAGCGGCAGCAACATAATGGTTGATGGATCAACGTAGGTCCAGAGTTGTTGTTTTTGTCCCTGGCAGGCTCAGGTAGTTATTCTCAGTGTGTTATCTACAGCCTCAGTTTCTGTGTTTTTATGAATTGCACAAATATGATGTTGAATCTAAAGTCAAACAGCCACACACACACACACACACACACACACACACACACACACACACACACACACACACACACACACACACACACACACACACACACACACACACACACACACACACACACACACACACACACACACACACACACACACAACACTCGGACAGCCTGCAGAGCATCAGAGTGGGAGGACGGATTCTGTTGTGACACCACGGGAAGCAACATACTTGGTTACCATGGTGATGTTGACTCAAACCGCACACACACACAGACTGATAATGTGGGTAATGATTAATGGATCGATCAGTGTGTTCATGCAAACATTTGGAAGTTTTCTTACAGATGTAAACAAAAGAATCCATTTTGTAATGACTTTGGATTTGTTTATTCATTTTTTGGGCCTTGAGCGCCTTTTTTATGTCAGTGGACAGAGTCAGAAATCAAGGACAGAGAGAGAGAGAGTGAGTGAGTGAGTGGGGGACGAGATGCAGGAAACGAGCCCCAGGTTGTACCTGAATCCAGGCTGCCCGCCCAGAGGAACGCAGCCTCTGTACATGGGGCAAGCGCACTAACCACTCGTATTTACAGTTATTCTGTAATAAATCCTGTGAGCAGTTCTTTTGACTCTTACTGTTGTTAACTGCCACTATGATGTCACTATGACGTTTCTGATTTAATAAACAGAACTCTTATTAACTGAATCAGAAAAAACAGCCTCTGATTGGTTCATTTCTGCTGTGACACAGATTACTAGCTGATCTGAAATCAGCTACATGACCTCATCTTCTCTTGATTACGTTGGTTTTGGCTCCATCTAGTGGCGACAGATGAAACTGCTCTTTGCTTTTGCTCCCTCAAGCCAAGGCACGTCTGAGCTCACAGGTGGATTCTGGGTTATGCAGTCCTCTGAGCAGCAGGTCCGCGTTCATCCAGCAGGTGGCAGCATCCACCTGCGAACAAAGATCATAAAACAGAGAGACACAGAGAGAGAGAGAGAGAGAGAGGCAGAGAGAGAGGGGCCGAGAAAGAGAGAGCGAGGAGGTGTGAGGAACTCAGTCAGACTGTTTAATGATGAATGATGTGTTCTCTGTATGCACGTCCATCTCTTCTTTAAATCAGGGCTGTCAGCATTAACCAGTTAATCATGATTAATTGAGGTCTGATTATCATGTTATTTTGTCCCTTCACACTCACGGTAGATAGTGGTGCTCAGTGTCTCCCTGTAGTCCCTGTGATGTAAAAGAAGGACACTGCTGCATCTTTGAATGTCTCATCTCACTTTAACAAACTCAGAGACAGCTCAGCTGACCAAAGTAATATCCACCTTATGACATCACACATTGATGTTTGAAAAACTCTCAGAAACGGTTTATTTATTTTATTTAGGAAGGTTTAGATGCTTATTAAAACTCTCAAGAACAGCTGTTAATGTTGTGCTCTGCCTCTGGTCACTTCCTGTCAGCACCTGTTCTCTACCTCTGGTCACTTCCTGTCAGCACCTGTTCTCTGCCTCTGGTCACTTCCTGTCAGCACCTGTGTGTACGAGCAGACTTAGAGGTGTTTGTTTTCACTTCCTGTCGTCGTCTCCTCCTCTCTCGATCCTCGTCCGTGTTGTTCTGACTCTCTGATGTTTGTCACTTTGGATTAAAGCATCTGATACATGAATTGTATCTCAGGCTACACCTGAGTTCAGAAAAGAAAGATGGCTGTTGCTCCCAGAGACTACATCATTGTAAGGAGTCAGCTGATTGGCTCAGACCGATTCTTGAATATAATGATGCATTAAGGTGAAACCGCGAGCAACAACGTGTCCCTCAAACAGTGTCTACAGGTGGTTGTGTACTTTGTTTTTGTGGGTATTTTAGTCTGAAGTCTTCAGGTGAGAGTGAAGGCTCAGAGGTCAATGTGTCACAGGTCACATGATTTGACCCTGATGTTCAGGTGAGACTGAGACTGAGTTTAACCTGTGGTTGAACTCCCTCACCTGCATGGTGACTGACAGCAGGGAATATTCCACTGTGTGTGTGTGTGTGTGTGTGTGTGTGTGTGTGTGTGTGTGTGTGTGTGTGTGTGTGTGTGTGTGTGTGTGTGAGAGAGTGTGTAGATAGTTGGTGTGATAAAACGGAGTTGAAGAGTTCAGGGGAGAAACAAAGCCATCAACATGACTTTAATAACAGGCTGTATCACTCACACTCACACACACACACACACACACACACACACACACACACACACACACACACACACACACACACCTCAGCTGTTCAGTTAAAGCTCCATATTGTGTCTGTGTGTCTCTTCCCGGTCCACTCGCTCTCATTGACTGATGCAGGTATTCAGTCAGAGGCAGCTCAACCTGGAATCATAAACATGAATCATGTTTGATATTTACCAGATCGGGAGGAGACGACTCAATCAGGATCAGTAAAATAATCGTAGTGACACCACACACTGGAGGATTATTTTGACAAATAATCAGCTGCGACAAGTCTCAAATCAGGCCACACCCCCTTGGTTGTTTGGGAGGGGGGGGGGTGCGCCCCCTTAGCGGTTGTAGACCTCACAAGTCACTGTATAGAAATGATCCAACTTGCTCCGATGGTCTCGTTGGTTCTGTAGTTCATAAAGAATGACCTGAGATTCATTGTACCTGAGGGGGTGATGCTCAGCTCCACCTCAGGGGGGCAGCATTGTGTGGCACTCAAGTCCAGGTTCATGCCCAGGTCCAGCTCAGTCCTTGGGTGCTTTTCAGTGTCAGGATGTTGTGATATTACTTCCATTGTTTGTGGAGCCGTTGTGTCTGTGTGTGGGGGGGTCATGTTCAGGTAACAGGTGAGTCAGTCAGTGCAGTAAGAGGATAATTATCAGTGAGGAGCTTTTAGAGTGACGGCTGCACGATTTACAGACCTGTGAGTCACATCCGGACCTGAACCTGAACCTGAACACACCTCAAAGTCCTGAAACACAAACAGGAACCTTCAACCTGCACGCCATACATCAATGACATCACAGAGACCACCTCCAGGCTTTCACATGGAGCTCCAGGACCTCCGTGTTTTCAGTGTCAGGAACCTAAAACACAAACATGGAGATAAATCACAGCCAGGTCTGAAGTTCAGACCAGGTCTCTGCAGACCCACTGAGGACTCACCTGTCCCTTCTGAGACTGGGACTGCTCCTACTGGATCAAGAATGCTACAGCAAGTCTCTCAAGGTCTAGGTTCAACTCCTGTCCCATATCAGTTTATGTTTTATAACAGAAGAGGAAACGGGGTACAGAGATGACGGGGAATGACAGGAGCCGAGGGTCAGGGTCACACCCGGACCGCAGTGAGGATTTCAGCCTGTGTACATTGTGCGATTAAACCGCTCGGCTCTTTGAATGAATGATTGATGAATGTGTTAATGAGTTAATGACTTCATGATCAGATTTCAGGCCTTCAAAATAAAATAAAATAAAGATGAGTCAACAGGAAGAAGTCAAGGTTTACTTTTTTAACTTAGAAAAATAAACTTAAACCCTTAAAATAATTCTGACTCTGTGTGTGTGTGTGTGTGTGTGTGTGTGTGTGTGTGTGTGTGTGTGTGCGCGCGTGTGTGTGTGCGCGTGTGTGTGAGTGAGGAGGAGGATCTGGAGGGTTGGACCTGCAGCAGGAGGAGGATCACATCAGTCCAGGTCACCTTCTCCTCCTCTCAGCCTCTCTGCCTCTCTCTGCTCCTCTTGGCCCGGCACGGCTCGGCACGCTTTCCCCTGGACCAGGACTCACTCTCACACACACAGGCGGGGACACACAGGCCGGGGACAGGACCAGCAGGCTCCGGGTTCCGGCCGCGGGCTCCCGTCATGCTGGGCGCGGTGAAGATGGAAGGGCACGAGGCTCCGGACTGGAGCGGATACTACAGCGAGGAGGTCGGTCACACTCTGCTCGATTCACTGCCTCTGTGAGGACCGACATTACTCCGGTTACTCCGGGGTCGGTCAGTCCGGGTCGGTCACACACTCCGGGTCGGTCAGTTCTTGTCGGTTACTCCGGGTCGGGCTCAGAAATAGAACTTAGTTGTCGGGATTTCCGGTCAGAGTTGAGGCCGTTAGGAGGAAGTTTAAGAGCCGCGGCTCGTGTTGAAAGTGAAGGTAAAATCATAGAATAATAATTTAATTAATTAATTAATTAAATAAATATATATTATTAAGAATGATGAATTTAAATCTGGAACATGATCAAACTTTCTAAAGTTTCTGCTGGAGATTTATTTAAACACAAAACAATAAAAAGTGTAATTATTTTATATTTGAATGATTTAAATTTGATCTTCAGAGTTTACAGAAACGAAGTTCTGCTCCTTCATTTATAAATTCTGTTATTATTGTTGTTTTCGTGTTTAAATATGAGCCGTTTTTAGGAAGACGCCGCAGGTTAAAAACAGGTGGTGATGATGATTAAAGATGATTAAATAAATATTAAATGTGAGTCTGATGGAGACTCAGAGGTCATTCTCAATAAAGAGATTTAATTCTTTATAAAGAATCATGAACGTCAGCTGATTGAACGGCGCGCGCTCTGAACTCCGTTAGATTTAAATATGATTTTTAGATTATCAGATCATTTATTACATTTAATATTTCACTATTTTATATTTTCTCACACTTAGATGATGATTATTATTAATATTATTATTATTATACTTTTATTTTATGAGCACATTGATGTCTGATGAAATCTGTTTTTTAACTAAACTTATGATTATTATTATTAATATTATTATCATCATCATTATTTACCGGAAACAAAAACATTTATTTTGATGTGAAATCTTTGAAAGTTTTTAAATTAAATAAACATTTTCGTTTTATTCTTTAAATGAATGTAGAATTAAAATGTTGATTTAAAAAGTTAAATTAAAGTTTTAAAGACCGTTTATAATAAATCAACTGACTCACCTGACGACCCTCTTCATGATCCGTTATTAGTGATTTAAGGGTTAATTATTACATTTTAATCTTTAATGATTAATTTTAAATGTGTAAAAAAAATCTCCCAGAATGCATCAGAAATGAAGATGAACATACTGTCAGAATTAAAGTCAGTGTGATTTTAAACTGAACAGGGACCGGTTTGCCTTTATGTGACTTCCTGGATCTGGATCAGATCGATATTAAAGAGGAATAAAAACATTTTGTCATTAAACAATCATACAAATAAAGTTTTTATTTGAACCGATCATCAGAAGGTTTGAAGACGTGACGGAGAAATAATCAGGCGATGAGGTGTGAATGTTTCCGTTTGATGATTCTCCATTATCTGTGATTGTGCTGCTGGTCTGGATCCAGGAGTCTGGTCAGTTTGCTTGTTTTAATCATCACGGCAGAGGTCAAAGGTCAAACTGAAAAGTTCCATCTCTAGAGTTAAAAGCTGAAAATTTTCATGAAAAATGAACCCGGTGCCCTGGGTTCAGGTCTAAGAGGATCTGGGTCACCTGACTGACGTTACAGGTTAACAGGCCGGACTCAGTTCAGACACGGTTCACAGCAGGTTCCTGTTCTGCAGCTCATAAAAACAAAGATCACGTCGGACTAAAGACAAAGAGATAACTGACACCAGAGTGAACAGCAGCGGCCGATCGGGGGGAGTGGGAGGGGGAGGGGGATTGCATGGACAGATATTAGTTATACAGTAATTGTAAGTTCAGGTGGTGTCATCACCCCTAACCCTGAGATAATGTGGGACCTCAGACCAGATGTTAGTTACCCCTGACCCCAGCTGTTTCTGTGAGCTGGTCCAGTTCAGTTTCAGGTTCTGGGATTAATCCTGTGAGGGGGATCTTGTGCTGCGTTCCTGACTCGTTTTGGATCTTGGAGCTCGAGCTCTGAGTGCTGCAGATGAGATGTTGTTATGGATCCGATTGTAAAACTTGAGTCATGAGTTACCATGACGAGGTTTGTCCTATGAGCTCTATGATCCAGTCTGACTGTCCCTGATCTGGTTCTGGTTCTAATCTAACGGTCTCTGATTTGGTTCTGGTCTGTCTCTGGTTCTGGTCTAACTGAAAGAAACAAAGTCGCTGAACCGCTGTGGTCTTTGCTCTGCTGTCACTCAGACATGTTGGACTATTTGGTGCTTAATCCAAACCAGAGGTTCTCGACTGGTCCAGCCGCAGAAAACTGGCCTTTTTTTAAGGCACACTGAAAACAGTTCCAGGACCCACTTTTGGGTCCTAACCCACCAGTTGAGAATCACTGGTATAAATAAACCAACCAGCAGAGGCCGGAGAGGTTCAGAGAATAGATTGAGGATGCTTGTGACGTATAATGAGCCACACTTCCTGTTTACATCAGGAAGATTAGAGGTCGTCAGTCTCACATCTAGACCAAGATCTGACCCATCACACAAATGGGAGTGATGGGTCAGGTTCTGGTCTATCGTGTTCTTTTTCTGTTTCTAGGTTTGACAGTCTCTGGGCTCTCTGAAGGTGTAACCCAAATGGTATCAAGTCGACTAAGTTCTGGTCTGACTAATTCTGGATCTGGTTCAGGTCTAATTTTCAATACAAGTGTTTCAAATGAATGCATCTGTTTCATGTTGATGAACTCTGTTCTTATTTGTTCTGGTCCTGGTCCTGGTTCTTGTCCTGGTCTAATGGTCTCTGGTCTCTGGTCTCTCTTGCAGATGTACTCTCCAATGGCGGGCAGCGGGATGGGATCTGGTCTTGGGATGGGCTCAATGTCAGGATACATGACCAACAGCGGAACCACGTCGGGATCCTTTAACATGTCGTACAGCGGGACTGGTCTGAGCCCCGCCCCGGTGGGGGGGATGGGCGGCTCAGCCCAGGCAGCCATGTCAGGACTTGGAGGGGGAGTTGCCTCAATGGGCGGGGCTCTGAGCCCGTCCGGTATGAGCTCTGTGTCTGCCCAGCAGGCATCCATGGGTCTGAACCCTTACGGGGGCATTAGTCCCACCATGAGTCCCGGGATGGCGTATGGTGGCGGTGGACTGAACCGTAGCCGTGACAACAAGGCCTTCAGACGGAGCTACCCACATGCCAAACCACCCTACTCCTACATCTCACTCATCACCATGGCGATCCAGCAGGCGCCCAGCAAGATGCTGACCCTGAGCGAGATCTACCAGTGGATCATGGACCTGTTCCCGTACTACAGGCAGAACCAGCAGCGCTGGCAAAACTCCATCCGCCACTCGCTGTCCTTCAACGACTGCTTTGTCAAGGTGTCGCGCTCACCCGACAAACCAGGGAAGGGTTCCTACTGGACCCTGCACCCGGACTCTGGGAACATGTTCGAGAACGGCTGCTACCTACGGCGCCAGAAAAGGTTCAAGTGCGAGAAGAAGATGTCGCCAAAGTCTGACGGCAGGAAGGAGCAGGGGGGAGGAGCCTCTCCCTCTGGGGACTCCATCAAACCTGCTGGACTCTTGGACTCCTCCTCCCTACCCTCCTCCAGCCAGGTGTCTCCTCCTGGCCTGGACCTGCGGGGAGGCGTGGGCGGGGTGTCAGACCTGAAGGTGTCGGGTTCTCAGCTCCTGTCCTCTCTGTCGTTACCTCCCCACGCCATGACACACGAGTCCCAGCTGCACCTGAAGGGAGACCCCCAGTACTCATTTAACCACCCGTTCTCCATCAATAACTTAATGTCGTCCTCGGAGCAGCAGCACAAACTGGACCTGAAGGCCTACGAGGCGCTGCAGTACTCCTCCTACAGTGCTGGGGGGGGCAGCCTCGGGGGGAGGAGCATGGAGTCTCTGGAGGCCTCCTACTACCAGGGGGTCTATCCCAGACCGCTCCTCAACACCTCGTAGTACCCGCTGCACTTCCAGTTTGGACTCTTACTCTGCATGCAGCCGTCCCGGACTTCCTGTCTGACTGTGATCATGCTGAGCCGGATCGACTCGGCTGAACTGGATCGACTCGTCTGATCCCGGGTCGACTCGTCAGCTGGTTCCTGAACTCCTGCACTGTGACCAAACCAGGACTCAAAGAGACTGTCAGCTGTTGAATCTGATCCCAGGTCTGTGTTCTCCTTTTACACACTGAGTCACAAACAACCAAAGATCAGGTCCCAGGTCCAGAAAAAAAGATTTAGTGTTTCAAAATCCACATTAAGACTCTGGACCGTCAGCGGGTCCAGAGTCCAGGAGGTTAGTCTGATGCACTGATCATTTCACACAGACCGCCCCCCAAATCGTAAAACACGACGTAAAAAGAATGACATCGCAGTAAGAGACGTAGCACCAGAGTCCGACAAATTCAGCGTATCAACAAAAGGTATAGCGAACAGAAAACATGTCGCAGCGTCATCACATCCGATCCCGACTGCACGCTGAAAACTTACAGAGTCAGGAAAGATACCGAGAATTACGGGGTGTAAAATGTGTCTGTTTGCGTTCCGACATGCAGCTCATCCTGCAAACTTCAGGAAGTTTTCATGAAGTTTTCAGGAGCAGAGATGTCACGTTGATGATCGTTCAGGATGATCTTTTTGGTTTTATGTCAGCTGTCGTTTCGATGGTCAGCAGGTTTCACGACGTTTAGAGAGGAAAAAAAAGACGGAGAATCAGAAACAAACGGATCAGGGGTCAGGGTCCAGACGGGTTACTCAAACATGTCCTGATGTTTAGTTTAAAACATGGAGATGAATCCAAAATGGAAGCCACTCCTAAAAAACGTTTTTATTGTCCATCCACGGGTACAGACCTTCAGAATAAAACTCTGTTTGCTCACAGATGAATATTATTATGAGTTTGTTTGTTTTCGTTGCTGAAATGTTGCCAACGTATTTCTTTAATTTAGACGATGCTCTGTCTCTCTCCCTCCCCTCTCTCTCTCTCTCTCTCTCTCTGATCTGAAGTTCATAAATATTACAGAGATATCGTTTAGACAATCTTTACTGCAACATCATGGATCAAAGTGTGTCCTCTCAGAGTTCTTTTTGTCCCTCACAGGCTCAGGTAGTGTGAGACATCATTACAGAAAGGATCCTCACACAGATCTTTTAGTTTGAACCTCAAAGAGCTGTGACATCACTCTCTACAAAACGCCACATTCACAAACACTGATTTTACTGACCAGGTCACGGGAGCTGGTGGTCAGCTGCGGCCGTTACACAAAGTTTCTTTGTATTAAAAATTGTTTGTATTTTAAAAGTAAAAAAGAAAAGAAAGTAGAAAAGAAAAGTGATGTCAGAGGTCCCTGAACCGCAGGTTGAAGACCCTCGTTTTAAATTTGAAAAGACACAGGTCTTTGAGGTATTGTCTCCTCGTGTGTTACAGGTCAAAAGGTCACCTGTGGCCGGTGATGTGGTTGTCATGGCGACAGATTAATTCGACTGATTTTCTGATCAGAAAATATGACGAAACGTTTATTTCTCCCACGACCTCGTCTGCCCTCCGGACGACCCGCTGAGGGGTCATGACCCTCAGATAGAGACACACACACACACACACACACACACACACGCACACACACGCACACACACATACATACACACACAGATCAAAGGGCTTTTTTTTAAGGGTCACTTCACTTGAATAAAACAGACATCTTTCCCGCCTCTCTTTTGTCTGATCTGTGGTCAGTTTCGCGGCGTCTCGTCTTTTCTCCGTCGATTGTCGATCTATTATCCGGTCTGATTCACACGACGATGATCCTGATGAATTATTCCACATCAAACAAAACTTTGACAAATAAAAAAAGGAAAAACAAACTTCACGGGAGAAAAGAAACTAAATGTATCTCAAAGTCATAAAAAGACAAATCTTTGAATATTTATATTTCATGGATCAATAAAAATATTAAATTAATAATAAATAAATAATGATGATGATCAGAGTTTTATATTAAACTCTGTACTTTTTAATGTTTGATTTTTATATATGACCGTAAACAAAGAGAGGACGCCTCGACACGACAGAGACAGAATTATAACTTTAATTAAAACTTTTTTAATAAACTGATCAGCTTGATTTCAATAAAGCACATGTTCATATTTATCAGACCTGTCATTTAAATAAATCATTCATTTAATTTGATTTGTGTATCAGCGTGTTTTAGAGAAGACAAAAAGAAACACACACACACACACACACACACACACACTTCAGGTTTCATAACCTCCGGTGTCGTTAACAGATCAGAGATGATCGAGTTTCTGTTTAAAGTTCACCTATAAGAAATAACACAAGTGATTAAATAATTTAAACTGGTGGATTTATGAGATCTTTGTTTTCAGAGGATCTTTGTTTGGGGACTCTCACTCTGTGTGTAAAAGGAGAACCCGCCTCTTGTCTGTTTTCACTCCGTGTATTTAAAGTGTCCATCACTGATTATTGATTATTACCATGTGCATGAATGGACCGGAAGTCGTCTCCTCCTCTTCCTCCAACAGGTCTTCAGGAAGGAAGGAGAGAAGGAGGGAAGAAAGGAAGGAAGGAAGGATGTTTAAATGTGTTTAAAGCCCCCCCCCCTCTGTGTTTGTTTCTGTCGGATCTGCTGCATGTTCTTCTTCTTCTTCTTCTTAACTTATTCTGTCATTTGGAAAATAAAACCCGGAAACACTGATGAATTTGTTGTTGTTTTTTATTTTGATGTGGTTATACTCAAGCTGAAGATGATTTGAAGATAAATAAACGTGAATAATTTAAAGAGTTAATGAAACATAATCAGCTCTAATGTGGCTCGGTGTGCACGTGTCGGCACTCTGATCTGGAGATACGAGGTGTTCCCTTTCAGGTCGTTTTTATGGTTTCGGATTTTTCAGCTCTGAAATGAAAATGTTTAATTGTTGAGAGGATGAAGAACTGAGGTCAGACCTTCTGAAGAGATTTAATTCTCTATAATTAATAAATCAAACAGATTAAAATGAAACATGAGCACTTTATTTATTTATTCTGAGGACATTAAAGAGTCTGAAGATTCCTCCTTATAGAGGGTTTAATAACGTAATCATTATTATTATTATAATTAAATCATTATGATTATTATGATAAGGGGGGTGGCGGGGGGGGGTCGAGGTTTCACGTCACTGAACTTCAAACTGAAATGTTCAGGCCCTAAAAAATATATAAAAACTTCATCATGACTCAAAGTGATTCATTTAGAAACTCACTGCTTATTTATAAAAAAAATGTTTTAAAAGCTGACGGTTTTCATACTGAAATATCTGATTATTTTATTTTATGATTAATGATGATTATAATTTCACTGAGACTTCACGTGCTCCTGCAGGATCAAAGATCTTAAATTAATGAGATGATTTAAAAACAAAGATTTAAAAAAGAATCAAAAAATATATTTTGTAGACTGTTTATTTGGAAATGTCAAAAATATTTATTATGCTTATCATTGTGTTCATGTTGTTTTCATGCTGAAAATTATTATTTTTGTATTATACTTTTTGTTTCTTGCTAATTTCTCCTGCCAGCTCTTATTTTTCTTTCTCCAGAAATTCAATTAATATCTCTTCATTTCTACTAGTACCTCTCTTCTCCGTCTCTCCGTTTGTATCAGAGCACGGACTCGGCTCCGGCCGGCAGCTCTCGGGTCTCGCTCGGCTCTCCCGCCCCTACCTCGAGGCAGAACAAGCCGAACACGGAGCACCTCCTGCGGCCTCTGAGCGCCTCAAAGCGCCGCCGCTGTGTCCGGATTTGGAGCGTCTTTGTCGGCCGTAACCTCCGCCGCCGCTCCATGAACCTGAACACATCCCGACAGATTTCTCTTTGATCTCCAGCTTTTTCACGCTTTTTGGCCGCAGATCCGCGAAATGTCTCTAATGATCCTCTAATTACCCGCCAATTACCCGCCAACATGATCCCCGAAAGGCGACCGGAAGAGCCGAAGAGCCGAGCGGAGCCGAGCGGAGCGCAGACATTTATAACACAATTATTAAATATGAGACCATAGCTTCATTGTTATTATTATTATTATACAAAAATGTTAGTAAAAATACAGGAAATACCCCGCCTTCAAAATAAAAAAAAACCTAATGTTATTTAAAACGAATATTTGCCTTCAGGCCTTTTTTGTCATGATTTGGTCTTATTTAGTTTTGTATTTCAGTATTTAGGTTTCCATGTTTTGCTTTCTCCTGTTCTTCCCTAGTGTTGCTGGTTTTTCCCTTGTGTGTTTCCTAGTTTAGTCTTCAGTGTTTCCTGTGTTATTTTGTAATTTCAAATCCTTATGTGCCTCTCTGTTTTAGTGTGTCTTGATGTTTAACAGTGTCTTCAGTGTTTCATGTAGTTGTCATAGTTGTCCTCAGTGTTTCTTGTCCTGCCTCTGTGTGTTTCCCTCCAGTATTGATTGCCCTCATTGTCTTCACCTGTGTCGTTAGTCTCACCTGTGTCTGATTACCCCATGTCTATTTAGTCTCTGTGTTTCTTGCCCTCTGTGTCAGTTCATTGTCGTATGTCGGTGTTGTTTGTAGTTATGGCAGATGTTAGTTTTCCTAGTGCTCCCAGTGATTCCTCGTGGCTACCTTTATTACATTTCGTCTTTTCAAGAAAGTAAGTTTTTGTTTAAATAAATATTTTTATTTTTTCATTCTGCACTTGTGTCCAGTTCCTGATTTTCCACACCCGTGACATTTATGTTGATAAAAACATCAGGTGTGATTTATTTAACCTCATTTAATCTATTTATAAGTATATAAATAAATGTATCTGTTTCTTTAAATGTATTTGTATGAAGCCTGAAGGTTTCAAACTTCCGGTTTGTTTTAATCTGTTTTATTTCTGTTGAATTAAAAACAGACAGAGAAGTTTCAAAATAAAAACACGTGTTGTTTGTTCACTTTGTTTGGAATGATGTGAACGAAATTAAACTACATGTAATGAATCGGCAGCTTCTCTCCTGGGTTGAAAGATGATGCTTTAATTATTTCTAATTAACAAATAAAATTAATAAAATGTGATCATGAAACTCATTTAATAAGAAAAGATTGAATTTGTCATCTTGAAATTAAAACTAGAACAAAGTTTCAACGCGATGCGTTCACGGACATCTGGCAGCAGGACATAGGAGCTGCTGCTGGCTGTCTGTGTGTGTTGTGACCTCATGTTTGTGTGATCAGCTGATTTTTTATCGATTTTCTGATGGTGACTTTAACAAACACAGCCATGATTTTATTGTGAAAGGTCACATCTAAAGGCCTGAAATCAGACAAGAAAAAAACATTTTTTGACAGTTTCTGTCAAACCTCACACACACGCACGCACGCGCACAGGTCAGAGTCGAGCCGTGAACTCTTCAGATGAAACCGGATGAAACTAATAAATTAATGTAAACAAGATAAAAACAAATGAAGAAAATAAGTGTTTCCTGTGAACGCGATCATCTCTGAATCTTTGTGAATTTTAATTTGAATCAGAAATGATCAGAAACGACATTTAAATATTTTAATAAACATGAAAATAAAATCAAGCTGAAGAAGTGAAATAAATAAATGTTTTTATTTAAAGGATGAAAACTTCATCGACTCTTTTAAATTAGGTATTCGAATTAATAGAAACTAAGTTTTATTGTGAAAGGATTTCACTTCCTGGTTGAATAAAATAGATCTTGATAAAAGATTCGATGAAGTCGTTGACAAAGATCTTTGATCCATTCAAAGATCTTCGACACGAAGAAAAGATTTGACATCTTTGTGATTTTTTATTAAACAGAAAACATCTTAATTTAATAATTCTAATATTTATAGTTTAATAATAATTCTAATATTTATAGTTTAATAATAATTATAATAGTTTTAATTATTAAAGATTTAAACAGGTCAGGGTTATATTAAAGCAGCTGATCTTTAAATAATTTTAATCTTTATTTCAAAAGGTTGTTTACTCTTTAATTTTAATAATAATAATACATTTTTATTTTTCTTGCGCTTTTCTAGATAAACCCAAAAAACAAAACAAACACGACGATGAGGTAGTGATGTGAGGGGCAGGACGAGAGACGGTGAAGAGTTGATCTATGATTTTTTTCTGTTTCTGATTTCAATTATAAAAATAACTTTTAGACAAGCGGCCTGAACACAAACGACATTTTATCTCATGATGGCTTAGCGGTTGTGTGGTGCGGCCCTTGTACAGAGGCTGCGGTCACAGGGTTTGAATCCGACCTCGGGCCTTGACAGCACGTCAGCGCTCGCTCTGCTCTCCCTCTCTCTCTTCAACGATCTAATAACCACAAACATTAAAATATAACTTTAAAAATAAGACATTATAATTATTGATTTATTATCTAACAGCTTATTAAACGATGATATTCAAAGATTCAGAACTTTTAAACCTTTTATTTATTATTAAAGATTTTTCTTAAAACTCTTTTCAATCAGAAACATTTAAATTTAATAATTCATCTTTTATCGTCTCTTTGTTTAAATATTTTATTAAAGTAGAAGAGGAAACTCTTTAGATCTAAAGAACAGACTTTATATTTTATGTTGGTCTCTTTGTTGTGACTTACAGATTTAGTTTTTAACCCTTTGATGTCTCTTTGAAGTCTCCGCCCCTTGGTAACAAACAGGTGAGACGGTGGTCACCTGTCCGCTAAACAGGTGAGACGGTGGTCACGTTTCCGGTAAAGTTCACGTCGTGTTTCTGCTGCAGGCTGACCGTAAAAACAGGAAACATGAATCTGACTCGAGGGTCCGGGACTCTCCTCTAACTGGTCCCAGTGCCACCCAGTCTGCTGTAATACGGGCCATATGTTCCCGGCGGGGCCATGCGGGGCTCTCCGGTGGCGGCGGCGGCCCCGGGGCCCCCAGCATCATTTGAGTAAAGCCCCTGGCCGCCTTTTCTCTGCGCTCGCGCCTTATGGAGGAAAATATTGACCACAATGCGGCGGCCCTCTGCCCCTTTCTTCCCCCAGCCTTTCATTCCCCCCACTAGAGAGACGGAGCGGGGTCCCCGGGGCCACTCAGGCCTTTTGATGGGGATTGGAATTAATTATCTCCAATAACACAATTGTGCTCGAGCAACGAAAAGAGCAAAGAAATCCCCTCCAGAATCAGAGAGAGAGAAGAAGAAAAGAGGACGATCAAAGGAGAGTGAGAGAGGGAGAGAGAGAGAGAGAGAGAGAGAGAGAGAGAGAGAGAGAGAGAGAGAGAGCAGCTGCTTCTCCTCTAAATGATCGGGAGGAAGTTTATTAGAGCTTTGTGAGCTCCTAATATGGCTCAGGAGGAGGAGGAGGGGGTCATTCATTGCAGATCGGGACGGGGTGGTGGGTAATTGGCAGCGATGTCACGGTTGTTTTGATTTCAGTAAGAAAGTTGAAACTGTCGTTTGAATCTGATTTAAACTTTAAAAGATTTAAAAATATTTAACAGGGAAATAATTTGTTTTCATACGACAAATCTTAAAGACTCATTGATGTGTAATCAAAAAAAAAAAAAACATGTTGCGGTATTAATGATTAAAATATGAAATTATTTTAGTCTCAATGCACTGTTTCTCAGGATGATGTCATCTCTTTGTGACATCATCACTGTGACACCATCTCTCTGTGACATCATCTCTCTGTGACGTCATCACTGTGACACCATCTCTCTGTGACATCATCTTTCTGTGACATCATCTCTCTGTGACGTCATCACTGTGACATCATGCCTCTGTGACATCGTCACTGTGACATCATATCTCTGTGACATCATCTTTCTGTTACATCATCTCTCTGTGATGTCATCACTGTGACATCATCTCTCTGTGACATCATCATCATGTTGTCACCGTCAATGTTTCTGAAGGATTTTGGACTTTAAACATGGAAGTAGTTCTTTGAGTCAGATCCAGAACCTGAGGGTCCTACAAGTCAACCTAAAGGGAGACAGGACAGGTGCCATCAAGCAGTCCATCAAGCAGTCCACCAACCAGTCCATCAAGCTGTCCATCAAAACCAGTCCACTAACCAGTCCATCAAAACTAGTCCACTAACCAGTCCACTAACCAATCCATCAACCAGTCCATCAAAACTAGTCCACTAACCAGTCCATCAACCAGTCCACCAACCAGTCCACCAACTAGTCCACCAACCAGTCCATCAACTAGTCCACTAACCAGTCCATCAACCAGTCCATTAACTAGTCCACTAACCAGTCCATCAACCAGTCCATCAACTAGTCCACTAACCAGTCCATCAACTAGTCCATTAACTAGTCCACTAACCAGTCTACCAACCAGTCCATTAACTAGTCCACTAACCAGTCCACTAACCAGTCCATCAACCAGTCCACCAAAAAGTCCATTAACTAGTCCACTAACCAGTCCACCAACCAGTCCATTAACTAGTCCACCAACCAGTCCATCAACCAGTCCATCAACTAGTCCACCAACCAGTCCATCAACTAGTCCACTAACCAGTCCACCAACCAGTCCATTAACTAGTCCACTAACCAGTCCATCAACCAGTCCATCAACTAGTCCACCAACCAGTCCATCAACTAGTCCATCAACCAGTCCATCAACTAGTCCACTAACCAGTCCACCAACCAGTCCATCAACTAGTCCATCAACCAGTCCATCAACTAGTCCACTAACCAGTCCACCAACCAGTCCACCAACCAGTCCACCAACCAGTCCATTAACTAGTCCACCAACCAGTCCATCAACCAGTCCATCAACCAGTCCACCAACCAGTCCATCAACTAGTCCACTAACCAGTCCACCAACCAGTCCATTAACTAGTCCACTAACCAGTCCATCAACCAGTCCATCAACTAGTCCACCAACCAGTCCATCAACCAGTCCACCAACCAGTCCATCAACCAGTCCATCAACCAGTCCATCAACTAGTCCATCAACCAGTCCATCAACTAGTCCACTAACCAGTCCACTAACCAGTCCACCAACCAGTCCACCAACCAGTCCACCAACCAGTCCATTAACTAGTCCACCAACCAGTCCATCAACCAGTCCATCAACCAGTCCACCAACCAGTCCATCAACTAGTCCACTAACCAGTCCACCAACCAGTCCATTAACTAGTCCACTAACCAGTCCATCAACCAGTCCATCAACTAGTCCACCAACCAGTCCATCAACCAGTCCACCAACCAGTCCATCAACCAGTCCATCAACCAGTCCATCAACTAGTCCATCAACCAGTCCATCAACTAGTCCACTAACCAGTCCACTAACCAGTCCACCAACCAGTCCATCAACCAGTCCATCAACTAGTCCACCAACCAGTCCATCAACCAGTCCACCAACCAGTCCATCAACTAGTCCATCAACCAGTCCATCAACTAGTCCATCAACCAGTCCATCAACTAGTCCACCAACCAGTCCATCAACTAGTCCATCAACTAGTCCACTCAGCAGTCCACTAACCAGTCCACCAACCAGTCCACCAACCTGTCCATCAACCAGTCCATCAACTAGTCCACCAACCAGTCCATCAACCAGTCCACCAACCAGTCCATCAACCAGTCCATCAACCAGTCCATCAACCAGTCCACCAACCAGTCCATTAAATAGTCCACCAACCAGTCCATCAACCAGTCCATCAACCAGTCCACCAACCAGTCCATCAACTAGTCCACTAACCAGTCCACCAACCAGTCCATTAACTAGTCCACTAACCAGTCCATCAACCAGTCCATCAACTAGTCCATCAACCAGTCCATCAACCAGTCCACCAACCAGTCCATCAAGCTGTCCATCAAAACCAGTCCACTAACCAGTCCATCAACTAGTCCACTAACCAGTCCACTAACCAGTCCACCAACCAGTCCACCAACCTGTCCATCAACTAGTCCATCAACTAGTCCACCAACCAGTCCATCAACCAGTCCACCAACCAGTCCATCAACCAGTCCATCAACCAGTCCATCAACCAGTCCATCAACTAGTCCACCAACCAGTCCATCAACCAGTCCACCAACCAGTCCATCAACTAGTCCATCAACCAGTCCATCAACTAGTCCATCAACCAGTCCATCAACTAGTCCACCAACCAGTCCATCAACTAGTCCATCAACTAGTCCACTCAGCAGTCCACTAACCAGTCCACCAACCAGTCCACCAACCTGTCCATCAACCAGTCCATCAACTAGTCCACCAACCAGTCCATCAACCAGTCCACCAACCAGTCCATCAACCAGTCCATCAACCAGTCCATCAACCAGTCCACCAACCAGTCCATTAAATAGTCCACCAACCAGTCCATCAACCAGTCCATCAACCAGTCCACCAACCAGTCCATCAACTAGTCCACTAACCAGTCCACCAACCAGTCCATTAACTAGTCCACTAACCAGTCCATCAACCAGTCCATTAACTAGTCCACCAACCAGTCCATCAACCAGTCCATCAACTAGTCCACTAACCAGTCCACCAACCAGTCCATTAAC
>NC_089212.1:9053474-9170974 GCF_963930695.1 Labrus bergylta | reverse complement strand
GGGAAGTCTGTTTTGGTCTCTCTTGTTCTTTAGTTGGTGTTTCGTTGTTTCTCGGTTTGAAGTATCTCTGTGTTTGGTGTTTCGTAACGTTTGTTCCTCACTGGTTTGATAAAGATGATTTCAGAGCTGCCATCAGTCTGTCAATGACTTTCTTTAAAGTGATGCTCTGACCGACTTGTTGAAAGTTGTCAAAGTTAGATTTTAATTTGAAGTTTTTTGGGAACATTAAGTCAGAGCGGCTTCATCACATTTGTCTCAAAAATCCTCTGAAATTAAAGAGAGCAGAGTTTCAGCTTCAAACACGAGAGTTTAAAAGAAGAACCTTAAATCAACACGGGAACTAAAAGGCACACTGATCTTTATTAGAGATGGGGGGGGGGATCCTCCAGTGCAGAGACTGAGGCCTGGACTAGAAGAGAAGACGGGTCGTCAGAATTTAGGATAATTTTTTTTAATACAATACAATCTGTGATTTTAATCATTATCAGTACAGAAAACTTCAGAAGTTTAAAAGAAAACACAAAATCTTCAGTTTGAACCAATAGAAAGAGAGCAATGTCTAAACTGCTCAAATCGATGATTACGTTAGACAAGAGGAGCGTCTTGTGCATCGTATAAAGTGAGCGGGGGGGAGGGGGGGTGGGGTCTCTGCTGTTTTTTAAATTTTAAATCAAATGACCAAACACTTGGCGGAGAGGGCTTCTATATTTGTTGCCGTGGTAACAAACGGGTATTGATATGGTATGATTTTTAATAGAATCATATTGTATATATCATATTTTATATTTTAAACTCTCAGAGCAGCAGTTTCTTCTTTTCTTGACCTCAGAGAGTCAAAGTGTTCAAACTCGGATTAAAGTGTAAAATAAAGGGACTCGGTTCACTCTTATTAAACAGTTCAGTCATTTTAATCTGTCTCTATATGTCAGCCCTGTGATTGGCTGGAGACCAGTCCAGTGTGTAACCCCGCCTCTCGCCCAATGACGGCTGGGATTGGCTCCAGTCCCCCGTGATCCCGAACGTGAGAAGTGGTATAGATGATGGATGGATCTTAAAAACAGGAAAAACTCCATAAAAACATAAAAACAGTTTGAGGACTGAACCTTAAATAAAGTCATGACAGGAAGAGTTGGAGGGATTTAACTCCAGACATGAAATATAATATCACTGTAGTCATTTTATTTTATATCAGGACAGAAAAGACAAATGATGACATGAATTAAAAGACATGATGGAAGTACGGATCAGAAGAACATCAACAAATCAGCTGATTGGTTTAACAGACGTTTAAGAAACATCAAACATGAAGTTAGGAAAATACTGCGACTTCATTTCAGAGAGAGGTTCATCTTTGTGTTCAGAAGAAGAACACAGAAAACACTCAGCTCAGCGATGTAGAAAAAGATGGAGATGAAGAGTGGATTAGATGACGGCTCGCAGGCTCCCCGTCCCGACCTTCTTCCTCAACACCTCAACGAGACGCTCCAACCTGAGGACGAGAGACAAGACGGTTCAGTCTGATTGGATGTAAAGAGAGTTTGTTCAGACCCTCCAACAGCCTGCAGCAACAGACACAGTTATTCCACACATTAAGGTTTTATTTTGAAAACAGGAAGTGTTCACATCCTTTGGTTTGATGCTGTTAGATCACAAGACTCCCTTCAGCATCTCATGAGGGGGCGGAGCTTAATATTCTGCATCATGGAGTGTTGTGTAGGTGGACTGGTTGGACCCTGCTCCTACCTGTCCATTTCATCTGTTTCTAAAATCATTTATATCCACAATGCTTTGCTGTCTGCCTACACTGATGTTTCTTCTGACACTATCTGTACCTGTGATGGCGACTTCAGTGCTCACCTGGAGGACACAAGTTAGTCCACTCCTTTACTTTGAGCTCTTGTTTCTTCCTGTTTCAGGTTTCTACACGCACAGACTCTCCAGGTTTCCTGACGCTGCCGTGGACGAGAATCTCCTGCAGTGACCACGTTTTAGTTTTTAACTGGTTAAGAAACAAACTGAAATAAAATGCTGACGCCTCAAAGAGCCAATCAGACAATCAGAGAGAAGTTTTCCTTGTGTTTGAATCATTCGGCCTCTCTCTGCAGTCACAGCGTCGGCGTCTGTTTCAACGGGAGTCTCACAATGACCATTAGCTAAGAACAAGCATCACTCTGTCCACAGGGGGCGCTACACAGACTCAAAGTTCCTCCGAGGAGATGTGAGTGGAGAAAGTTTGAGAGTCTGTCAGACGGACTCTGAATAAATGACCAGGCTGACAGGAGAGAGAGAGAGAGAGAGCGAGAGAGAGAGAGAGAGAGAGAAAGAGAGAGAGAGAGAGAGAGAGAGAGCGAGAGAGAGAGAGAGAGAGAGAGAGAAAGAGAGAGAGAGAGAGAGAGAGAGAGAGCGAGAGAGAGAGAGAGAGAGAGAGAGAGAGAGAGAGAGAGAGAGAGAGAGAGAGAGAGAGCACCACTAAAGAAGAAAGAACTAAATGACCCTGATGACTTTCTAACATCACTGAAGCTCGCTCGTTCACTCACCCTTTCTCTCTCTCTCTCCCTTCAAACCAAATTAAACTTCTCTCCGTCTCTAATAACCAGCAGATTTCTGCCCCCCCCCCCCACCCTCCCCTCCAGAGAGCAAATATTCAATTCTTCACATTCACAAACTCCGGAGGCCCTTCAGAGCGGGCCGCCCCCCCGCTGGCTGCCAAATTAGAGCAGAAAGCCGCGGGTTTGAGCCCAGGAGGACGGTGTGGGACGCAGACGGACGACTTAAGCTGTTTTCATCATGAATCTCATCCCTTCATCTTCAGCCTGATGAGATGAGGAGCAGCAGAAGAAGAAGTCACGTTATGCAGCATGCGAGCGTCATCCCGTAGCAGCAGAAATCTGAAGGATTAATTCTTCCTGATCGGCTCGCCGGCAGAGACACTCACTCTGATGTCCGCTGAATATGAATCATCCAACCAAATCTCTTTAGTCCCACACGCTTAACCAGTCTTTGAACACATCTCAGCGCCTCTGCTGACTGCTGTTAGAAACAGAAACATGTTCCTGAAGACGGGAAGAGCTCGGAGCGTCCGTCACTGAGCTGCCTCACTCATTAACAACACCTGAAGAGTGAAACCTGTGAGGGCCAATCAGAATAAACTATTCAACCTAGACAGTTTAGTGACCTCACGGGGGTCAAAGTGTCCAATAATGTGCAGGAGGAGGGATTATAATAGTGTGTGTGTGTGTGTGTGTGTGTGTGTGTGTGTGTGTGAACCAACATGTCAGCAGGCCTGTTCAAGGTCACAGGATGTATGTCCACACACACACACACACACACACACACACACACACACACACACACACACACACACACACACACACACACACACACACACACACACACACACACACACACACACACACACACACACACACACACACACTGACATCACCCGTTCAGCTGTTTGTGTTGATATGATGATCGATGGGGACTGAAGAGATGGATCATATGAGAACATGTAAAGGTCGATGAATAAAGAGTGCGTGCGTCTGTAGCGTGGTCATCTCTGACCCGTCATGCACATGAAACCATCAGCTGACTGCTCTCTCACTGCGGAGCGTCTGACAGCTGCACGAGACAATTAAAGTCACTTTTAATTCATCAATCAGAGCGCCGAGGAGCTCACTTCCTGTTCCTGCGTTTTTTTTAAATACAACAGTTAATAAACATCATTCTTTCAAAATAAAAGCCCTGAGCATTAATCAAGCAGCCTGCTTTAGAGTTCTCTGGGACTGTTAATGCCTTTGTTTAGAGACTGGTCAGTGGAGAGAGTCAGAAGAGTTCCTCCTGACGGGAGAACTAAACGCTACAGGAACGCTTTGGAACCTGCAGCACGACTCAACAGAGCCAGTGCGAGACGATGCACTTTAACCATGTCAGGTTATCTTAACTCAAGAACACCTTTTGAAGGTCTCGTCTCGTCTTGGAATCAAAATAATTTTTACTCAGTCTCAGGATTTAAAATCAAGACCGGTCAAGACAACCACTTATCGGTTATTTTCACAGTCATCACTGTGATTAGAAGGAAAACGTGTCTTTCCAAAAGAACAAATAACATTGATTATGGCCACAACCTTCCCGGTGTCACGGTCTACGTGAGGGACACGCCCCCTAACCACAAGATGATGATTTTTCTGGTCTCGGGTGCATCTTGGTCTCTGTAGTGTGGTTTTGACTACAACACTAGTGAGAACTTGTTATGATCTGCTGTCATCGAGCATGTCATCTGCTGTCATGACCTGAGTTGGATGAATCTCTGGAATGCTGAATCTCTGCTCGACACATTCACCTTTTTAGACATGATAAAGAAACCTTGAACCTCGAGCCGCCAGTTTGGAGGACCACAGCCTCTGTACATGTGGCGCGTGCACTATCCACTGGGCCAGCGCCCCACATTATGTATCTGCCAGATCACTTGTTGTTTAAAGAAAAGACCCTGATGAACTTCCTGTGATCAGGAGTTCCAATCAGGAGACACAAACCTCCTGATGTAAAGTATAAAAACGTGTTGACAGAATGTAAAGGTAAATTCTGACCTGCGGACTCTCTCGCTGGCCTCTCGCTCTGCCTCCTGACAGCGCTGTAGTTCCGCCTCCACGCTCTGCTTCTCCCTCGACAGCTGCTGCACCTGGACCAGCAGGGGCGGGGCCTGAGAGAGCGGGGCCTCATGAGCTTCCGTTGAGACACCGTCAATGGGTAACGAGGGAGGAGGTGAGAGGAGGTCCTGAGAGCTGAGAGAGGAGAAGGACAGAGGACACAGAGGAGGAGGAGGACACAGGGGAGGAGGACAGAGGACACAGAGGAGGAGGACAGAGGAGGAGGACACAGAGGAGGAGGACAGAGGAGGAGGACAGAGGAGGAGGACAGAGGAGGAGGACACAGAGGAGGAGGACAGAGGACACAGTACACAGAGGAGGAGGACACAGAGGAGAAGGACAGAGGACACAGTACACAGAGGAGGAGGACAGAGGAGGAGGACAGAGGACACAGTACACACAGGAGGAGGACACAGGAGGAGGACAGAGGAGGAGGACAGAGGAGGAGGACACAGATGAGGAGGACAGAGGACACAGTACACAGAGGAGGAGGACAGAGGAGGAGGACAGAGGAGGAGGACACAGATGAGGAGGACAGAGGACACAGTACACAGAGGAGGAGGAGGACACAGAGGAGGAGGACAGAGGAGGAGGACACAGATGAGGAGGACAGAGGAGGGCAGAGGAGGGCAGAGGAGAAGGATAGATGACACAGAGGAGGAGAATAGATGAGGAGGATATAGAGGAGGAGGACAGAGGACACAGTACACAGAGGAGGAGGAGAGAGGACACAGAGGAGGAGGACACAGAGTTATCAGTGTGAGATCTGACCTGAGAGCAGTTCAGTGACGAGCTGATCAATAATCAATCAAAGGAGGTGTTGAGAGCTCGTTAAGGTAAACAAGAAGACGGACAGCAGAGGACAGAATGAGGGACAGGGTCACCAGTTTAACCAGTTACACCAGTTCTACCTCTGACATTCGAGGGCAAGAACATTAAACCTGCTTTCTGACTGGACCCCACGTTTCCACGGAAACCAAGGTGTAAACCTGTGGTTGCTGACATCATCACTGATTGTTTATATTCAGACTCTTAAAGTTTCATCAACCTGCTGCTATGTGTGTGTGTGTGTGTGGGTGTGTGTGAACCATTGTGGTCCGCTGAGCTCTTAAACCAACAAGCAGCAGGTCAGAGGTCAGAGGTCAGAGGTCAGAGGGGTCAGTCTTGTTCCTGCTCTGCATCAAATAAAGTTGTATTCAAATAGAAGACAAACATGTGTTCCACAGCTGTTCACCTGACGACCATCAGACACCCACGCCATGACCACGACCAGATAACCAACTAATCTGATCTATAAACAGGTATAAACATGGTTTACTTGAATCCTGTAAGACTTTAAAGTTCTGGTTTGGTTACTAACCTACATCCTCACACACACACAAGTGAAACATCTCTCTGAGAGTTAGAGACAAACAACAGGAGATATGAGGTTTTATTGCCCCCCCAAAAAAACCCTGAAATCAACCAACCCCCCCCCCCCACCTGCTGATCCTCCCTCCTCTGAGTCTCTGCAGGCGTTCAGCTTCATCCTGATGATGTATGGAGACTCACAGTGTATGAGCACAGGCAAACAGCAGGACTCACACGCGTGCTGCTCGGTTTTTTCAACCTGTCTCACAGTCTGCTGATTTCAAGCACATAATATCAAACCACACAGGAAGCGTGTGTGTGTGTGTGTGTGTGTGTGTGTGTGTGTGTGTGTGTGTGTGTGTGTGTGTGTGTGTGTGTGTGTGTGTGTGTGTGTGTGTGTGTGTGTGTGTGTGTGTGCATCAGCAGCATATAAAGATACAGAGAAGGGTTAGTGATGTCACAGCAGCTTCTGGAGACAGAACAAGCGTCTAGTCCTTTAGCCACTACCACTAGTCCACATACCACAGCTAACTAGTCTCCAGACCTCTGGAAAAAGTCCCCTCAGGTCTGGAACTAGTTCACATACCTAACAAAGACCTCTAATACTAGCTCCTGCACCTCTGGACGACCTACTGAACGAGTCCCAAGAACTCTGCAGCCCATCTAAAAATCTGCAGAGCAAATAACCTTACCTGTGATTGGCTTGTAGCACCTGTAGCCCCGCCTCCAGCCACTTCCTGTCCTCCAGAGCCCCGCCTCTTTCTCTCTGAAGCCTCAGCAGCTCCTCCTGATTGGATAAAACAAACATCAATCACACACTACCCTCTGGGAGAAAAGGTCAAATGCAGAGCAGATATAAAACTGATGATGATGATGTCAGTCATTTTAATCGATAATCAATCCTCCTGATTGATGGAATGAATCATCAGTTCAGCCTATGTGTGTTTGTGTTCTGCACATGTGCAGAGCGAGATCAGGAAGTTGACGTCAGAGTCACTCTGTTTAAATAAATGATTAATTGAATAATGGACTCATTAACCAACACGAGTGTCAACACACTTCATAATGAGGAATTCATTTTGATCAGCCTGTCATAATAACAGCACGCCATCACAGAGTGAGGCTCCAGGTGCATTCTGGGAAAGAAACTGAGAGGACGGATAATAGAGACGAACATGATCTTAAGAAGAGACGAAAAACTTCAGTCTCCAGGATTCAACATCCCATAAAGTCTAAATATGATGAGACAGATGAGTTGAATTAAAATGAGCTTTAGAGACCAAAACATGGGGCTCTATGGGGACTGACTCACTGCAGGAGACAGACTCTAGTGGACACTGGAGGAACTGCAGCTGTAAAGGTGGACATTTTAACAACAACTAACCCCCATCACCTCCTCACCCCTACCTCCCCCCTCCTCTCAGAGCTGATTGAACCTGCAGGCCGACAGCTACAGGACAGAGTGTCTCTGGTCAAAAAGTGTGGAGGTTGACTCCTGCAGTGACAGACCTGTTCCTGACCTCCTCCTGCCCCTCCTCTTCTTAATGTTAATTAAAGCCCTGAAGGTCTGCAGGTTTAAAGTGAGACATCAAAAGAGAAGCCAAACCCAGAGAGTCAATATGTGACTTCTCCAGCCGGGCCGGAGGAGACGCTTCAAAAGAGCCGCCGACTTATTAATCAGAATAATTTCCAAATGAGACGATCAGCACGCAGCGGCAACGCCAGCTGACCTTTCACATGAGGAGTTAAGGTCAACCTGAGAGGGAGGAGGAGAGGGAGGAGGTAATAAAACTAACCTGACCCGGGTCGTTCAGGATGAAGAAGGGAGGGAGAGAGAAGGAGAGAGAGGGTGAGGAGGGTGAGGAAATTAAGCTTTAATTAGCATAGAGGACTACCAGGATGGAAGGGGCGGCGTCCTTCAGCATGAGGAGGTGAGAGGAGGAGAGAAGTAAATGAGGAGTCGACTCTGACCTTTAACATCAGGAGTTAAAGGGCCAGTTCACAACAAATTGGGCCCCAAATTCAGCCCACCGTCAGCTGTTTGAAGTCAGAATGTTTGATGAGCTCTGTGATCGTTTCACTCAGACTGTCCTTCCAAAAATCAACCTTTATGGTCAGAGAGTTTACATAGGAAGTAAAGATATCACTCTGTCCTTCAGAGCCTGTCAGGGTCTAAGCCTCATGGGAAGTGGAGTTTTTTAAAAGGCAGCTAAAAAAAGAAACCGTAAACATGTAAAGATCTTCAGGCTCAACATCAGCAGGTCTCTTCTGATGAGCTTCTTTTTACTGGTTGTTTTTTTAAGGTGTTCTTTAAGGATCTGATGGAGGGCCCCATCTTTAAATTTTACTCTAAAGTCCTGGTTTTAGTCCAGGGCTCTCTCCTGCAGCTCTCAGACAGTCTGCTGGTTAATTTCTGGGCAGCTGTTGGAGTTTCTGTTGGAAATTAAAATCGTCTCCAGGCTCTAATCCTCCCGAGCCCTCCAGCCTCATTAACAGATTCAGAGAGAGCGAGTGTTACATTAATAACAAAATTTAATAAATCTGATCCGAGCAGAGCGAGCTGAAACAGAGCAGCAAGTTGAACAGAGCAGCGAGTTGAAGACAGAGCAGAGAGATGAAGACAGAGCAGCGAGATGAAGACAGAGCAGAAAGATGAAGACAGAGCAGCGAGATGAAGACAGAGCAGAGAGATGAAGACAGAGCAGAGAGATGAAGACAGAGCGAGCTGAAACAGAGCAGCGAGATGAAGACAGAGCAGAGAGATGAAGACATTGCGAGCTGAAACAGAGCAGCGAGATGAAGACAGAGCAGAGAGATGAAGACAGAGCAGAGAGATGAAGACAGAGCAGCGAGATGAAGACAGAGCAGCGAGATGAAGACAGAGCAGCGAGATGAAGACAGAGCAGAGTTGAAAACAGAGCAGAGAGATAAAGACAAAGATGAAGACAGAGCAGCGAGATGAAGACAGAGATGAAGACAGAGCAGCGAGATGAAGACAGAGCAGAGAGATGAAGACAGAGCAGAGTTGAAAACAGAGCAGAGAGATAAAGACAAAGATGAAGACAGAGCAGAGAGTTGAAGACAGAGCAGAGAGATGAAGACAGAGCAGAGAGATGAAGACAGAGCAGAGAGATGAAGACAGAGCAGAGAGTTGAAGACAGAGCAGAGAGATGAAGACAGAGCAGAGATGAAGACAGAGATGAAGACAGAGCAGATTTGAAGACAGAGCAGAGAGATGAGGACAGAGCAGAGTCTGAACCTAAATGTGATGATCATCGCTAATGGATTATTAATATCACCCCGAGCAGAAGAGAAGAGATGTTATGACAGTTTGAATCATTGTCACTTAAAGACGCTCCGAACAGATGCTCTGAGGAATTAAACGACTGAACCTGTCACTGCCCACCTGCTAAGAGGTGACTCTCTTCAAAAAAAGAGACCTATTATTGAAAATGATGTACACCAGTAGGTCTCTAACTTGAATTAAAAAGAAAATATACTTTTCTGTATTTTTATTTGAACATGTATTAATATTACTCTGAGACACACACACACACACACACACACATATACACACACACACAAACGCAGGCGCACACACACACACAAACACAGCGACCCTGTTTGAATAACAAGTTGTTGGCAAACAAGCTGCAGTGTCCCCACGGTAGGTTGTCATGACAACAGAGCAGACATCCCATCATCACCATTCAACACAGAGAGCAGCACTTGGTATGCAGAGTGTGTGTGTGTGTGTGTGTGTACCTCGCTCGCCCTCTGTACTCTTTCCTGGATCAGATCCTGTTCCAGACGTTTACACTGCGGAGACACAAAACGGATTATCAAATCCGGTCAGCTGACAGCAAGTCACACCTGCAGGCAGGAAGTCACACCTGCTGACAGGAAGTCACACCTGCTGACAGGAAGTCATACCTGCTGACTGGAAGTCACACCTGCAGACTGGAAGTCACACCTGCAGACAGGGGCTGTATCCGAATTGCCAAGTACCTACTCAATCTGTCAGTAGGCAGTAGACAGTACCTACTATCCGTGCTGTACACTGTTTAGTACCTACTATTCAGTAGGCGCACAAAGTAGGCAGACATTTGTTCCTACTTCTTCTGATTCATTCAGTATGGAAGTGACGTCATTACCCGAACCGGCCACATCCACCCGTTTTTTTTTTTTTTTTTTGTTTAGCTTTATTCAAGAACAGTAATGCGCACATACAGTCAGGTAAAAAAAACAATATCACAATGTAAATCAAGTAAAAGACAGATTAAATAACTAAATAACATAAAGTACATAAAGGAAAGTACAAATGAAAGACAGTAATATACAGAATATAAAGTAAAATAAACCAATAAAGACGCATTTAAATAGTGAAATCATTATTTAAATAGAGGGAGAAAGGTTTTATAATAATGCAGACATTTGTTATATTTTCAGTTGTTAATTAAAAGTAGTGATTTCAGTCGGGACTTTAACTCTAGATTAAAAATTAATTCAATTAATCCACGCTCGTTTGTTTTGATTTGGAGGCGCATGTGAAGTGTCGTTCTACGTTTAATTTCGCACAGCATTGTGGGTGGTAAAATACAATTCATTTCCTGAAAGCACGCATCCGATCCATACTGCATGAAACCCGGAAGTTAGTATCCATACTGAAATGTTCAGTCTACTGCGCAGACCCAAAAAATTACCACTGAATGACCACGAAAGTTCAGTATACTGAAACTCCATACTGCCTACTGAACTGTGACAATTCAGAAAGGGCCAGGATGTCACACCTGCAGACAGGAAGTCACACCTGCTGACAGGAAGTCACACCTGCAGGCAGGAAGTCACACCTGCAGGCAGGAAGTCACACCTGCAGGCAGGAAGTCACACCTGAAGACAGAAAGTCACACCTGCAGGCAGGAAGTCACACCTGAAGACATGGTCCGCAGTCCACACCGCCGTAATGTGACGTCAGACACTGGGACACCCAATACTCCACTGTTACAGACGCCATGTGTAAGAACTTGCTCCTCTCCAGCCCCGCCCTCTTGTCCAAATATGGTCACTTCCTGTGACATAATACTAAAAACATAAACAGCTGACTCCTCACAGCTTCTTTTAGCTGAACAAGACTTTTTCAGGTTGCCATGTTAGTGACCTGTCAATCCCAGGTAGCCCCGCCCTAACTCCTCCCCTCTTCCTGGTCTCTGTGACTCTAAATGGACACTGACTAATGAACATCGTGCTGTGTTCAAGAAGACTAGTAACTACTGATTGAGACCATGACGTCATTAGGACAATGAGGTCTGTTAAATCTGATCATCACCATCAGTGATACATGACCCCGCCCACCCAAGCCTCATCAACCAATCACAGAGCTACGTTAAATCAAATAAACAATGTTTCTTCTCGCCATCTGGACGAGTCTGTTCCTCTAGACTGTGTGTATGTGTGTGGGTGTGTGTGTTTGTGTTTATATGTGTTTGTGTGTGTGTGTGTGTGTGTGTGTGTGTGTGTGTGTGTGTTTGTGTTTATGTGTGTGTGTTTGTGTTTATGTGTGTGTGTGTGTGTGTGTGTGTGTTTGTTTGTGTGTTTATGTTTGTGTGTGTGTGTTTATGTTTGTGTGTGTGTGTGTGTGTGTTTATGTGTGTACGTGTGTGTGTACAGTGTAAACAGTCTGAACTCTTCCGACAGATGGAAACTTATTCTTTGGTTTTGATTGACAGCTTAGATCAGATGTTGTGTGATGCTGTGATCAGCTTCCTGTGATGTCACCTCAGGTGTAACAGAGCAGTTAAACGACAGAGCTGAGACGACCTCCAGTCCTGAGGCAATGTCTGTGTTGACAATGTTTTTGTGCATGTAGACAGCTGATAGAAACGTCCATCAGAGACACTTTGTACTCTGACTAAGAGCCGACACTGATCAACTCTGTTAGAACGACACAGAACTACTAACACTTGGAGACTGTTTTTACACAGGTGTGTGTGCTTTTGCTGCAGTAAAGAAAGTGTGTCTACTCTGCAGGAGAACACAAACATGTGAATACATCAATGACGGTCGTCCTTGTTCGGTGTTGGAACGATACAACGTATTATATTAATGATCGACGGTATCAAAAAGCTTTACAGTAAAACGACACCTGTGCCATCAGACAGGTGAGCAGGAGATAAAAGCATGTGCACAAGGTGGGGCGCGCTGGTGGCGCAATGGTTAGGGCGCGCGTCCCATGTATTAAGACTCTCGTCTCGAGCGGTAGGCCCAGGTTCGCTTCCACCCGTGGCCCCTTTCTGCATGTCATTCCCCGCTCTCTCTCCCTGGTTTCTGACTCTATCCACTGTCCTCTCTCTGCATTAAAGGCACAAAAAGCCCAAAAAATTTATCTTTAAAAGCATGTGCACAAGGTTGTCTGCAGTTTGTTGTGAAAAAAAACAAGAAATTATCAAACATTTGGTGAAAAGGACTTCAATTGTTGTTGCCGTGGTAACAAACAGGTATCAGTACCGTTGGAGTTTTACTAGAATCAAATTAAAGTTTGAAGTTCTGATATAATGACAATCCTGCAGGCAGCACAGTGTGTGTCTGTGTCTGTGTGTGAGTGAGTGTGAGTGTGAGTGTGTGTGTGTGTGTGTGTGTGTGAGTGTGTGTCTGTATGTGAGTGTGAGTGTGAGTGTGTGTGTGTGTGTGTGTGTGTGTGTCACTGTGCGTGTGTGTGTGTGTGTGTCACTGTGCGTGTGTGTGTGTGTTAATCATGAACAATAAATACTCTGTGAGACGCAGCGTGGAAACAACCCTGATGTGATGTCATCGTCACCTGATACCTGTTTTTATTTCAATGATCTGATGTTTCGTGTTAATGGCGTCTCTCTGCTTCCAGCTGTGCGAGGACTTAAACACGGCGTCATGTTCCTTTAACGTTGGCTCCGTCTGTGGGAATCAAACCCACTACCCTCCTGTGAGGCGTCCAGGTGAGCTTTAATAACCTGTAATTACCTGATATTAACTCAATAAAAAGGACGCCACAGAGAAAAAGAGAGAGAGACGGGCCGGGGACGCCTCCCCCACTTTTCCAATATTTCCCAGAAGTCCCGGCTGTGGCGGGAAGATAATCCCTGAGAGATGAGGAGAGGGAGCGAGGGATCGGCGAGCGGCGGGGGGGAGGAGAGGAATCCTCCAGCGTGGAGTGCTCGCTCTCTTCTTTTTCTCCTCCGAGGATTACGACGGCATTTGAAACATATTTCAGTGAGCGGCGGCAGAGGAGCGAGGGCGGGATTAAGGTGTTACCGTGGAGGGGTGGTGTTAACGCAGAGGGGCGGGGTGTTAAAAGATGGCAGAGAGGCGATATTGTTGGGGGTTAGTGGCGCTGGGACGAGTGAGGCGGATACAGCCTTGAGTTTTGTGGGGTTAATGGAGGCAGGCGGGTGTTACGGCGGCGAGGATGGGCGGGGGTCAAAGAGGTAAAGATGGAGGATGGTTGGAAGTGCCACAGGTTTGAAAGTTTACTTTCTTCGACACGCTCCAAACATTTAAACATTTAAATGATCTTTACGACCTGCAGGAGAAACCAGAACGTCAGGAAGAAGGCGCCGTGTCCACCTGGCGTTTCTTTTTTCAGTTGTTCTCAATGAGGAGAAAGCGGCCCAGAGGAAAAGAAGGAGTTGAAGTCCTTCCTGTAAAAATGGCGCCGTACTTGTTCTGTTGTCCTCCCACTTTAAAAAAAGTTCTCCTTCATTTTTAAAAAGTCTTTTTTTTTTTTTTTCTCACTCCCTTTCTCCCCTGACGACCGTTGCCATGGTTTCCAGAGTGCAGCAGTCCTGCCTCCAGGCCGGTAACCATGGCGACAGCACTCACAGTGAGAGGAGAGATGAAAGTTTCTGATCCATCAGACACATCGGGAGGGGGCGGAGCGTCTGAGCCACCACCTGCAGCACGGCATGCTGGGAGCTCCGCCCCCCTCTTTCTCTCTCTCTCACTCATCTTATCCCTCGATTGCCCCTCTCTCTCTCTCTGTCATCCCTACATCAGTCAGCTCTCATCTTTTTCATTTCTGCTCCTTTTACCCCCTCCTCCCCCTCCCCCATCCTCCCAGAGAGTGGTATATGAATCAGGATGCATTGTGGGTAATAAATCCAGGACTCTGCAGGTTTTGGTAATAAACTCTGCGAGCTGAACTTGGATAATAATCAGCCTCCAGAGGAGAGAATCTGGATCTGTTCTTCAAAATCTGAACTTTTTAATCATCCTCTGACATCATCCTCACTTATTGATTATTGATCGACACGCCGTCAGGATTTCTATCTCATTAAAGGCAGAGGAAATACTTCACAACACACGCCGCCGCCACTGTAGAAATATAGTCTATGAATGGCGCCTGATGAGGTCTCCTCTTAAAGATAGTGATTAACCAAACGTGCAGCAGGTGAACGTACTTCGTTTGAACATAATGTGGTAAACAATGCTTTAAACGCTAAACAGATTAGCTTCATTAGCTCATCAGGCTCCAGGTAAGAGTGAGCCGGTGATGTTATCCAGGTGAACACGAGGCTGCTCTCTGATTAAAACATCTAACAGCTCCTCTGTGGTCATACGCAAATATTCAGCTGAGATGAGACTTTCAAATAACTCACACACAGACACAACACAACACAACACAACACAAACACACACACACACACACACACACACACACACACACACACACACACACACACACACACACACACACACACACACACACACACACACACACACACACACACACACACACACACACACACACACACACACACACACACACACACACACACACACACACACGACAAGGTGTTGCAGGAGTATAGACGGCGAGTGTTCAGCAAACATCGACTCGTCAGTTCGACTCGGTCTCCTGTCAATATTTATCTCTGCAGCGTTTTGTTTTCACTTCATTCAAAATGTTCATGTTTTGATTCTAAACGCAAATATTTGAAGGTTGGATCGCTGGAGCCATCGTAACCGGGGCGACACAGCACGGTCCCAGAACGGGGTTAAACAGAGCCGTTAGAGAGGACGCCACCTCTGACAGAGCGAGACAACGACGCCTGGTATCAGGTATCATCAATAACGTAATAAATAATACAAATATGAACGTAAGAGGACAGACAGGTAAGAGGACAGACAGGTTAGAGGACAGACAGGTTAGAGGACTGACATGTAAGAGGACAGACATGTAAGAGGATAGACAAGTTAGAAGACAGACAGGTAAGAGAACAGACAGGTTGGAGGACAGACAGATAAGAAGACAGGCAGGTAAGAGGACAGACATGTAAGAAGACAGACAGGAAAGAGGACAGACAGGTTAGAGGACTGACATGTAAGAGGACAGACAGGTAAGAGGACAGACAGGTAAGAGAACAGACAGGTTAGAGGACAGACAGGTAAGAGGACAGACAGGTAAGAGAACAGACAGGGAAGAGAACAGACAGGTTAGAGGACAGACAGGTAAGAGGACAGACAGGTTAGAGGACAGACAGATAAGAGGACAGACAGGTTAGAGGACAGACAGGTAAGAGGACAGACAGGAAAGAGAACAGACAGGTTAGAGGACAGACAGATAAGAAGACAGACAGGTTAGAGGACAGACAGGTAAGAGGACAGACATGTAAGAGGACAGACAGGAAAGAGAACAGACAGGAAAGAGGACAGACAGGTTAGAGGACAGACAGGAAAGTGGACAGACAGGTTAGAGGACAGACAGATAAGAGGACAGACAGGAAAGAGAAAAGACAGGAAAGAGGACAGACAGGTTAGAGGACAGACAGGAAAGAGGACAGACAGGTCAGAGGACAGACAGATAAGAGGACAGACATGAAAGAGAACAGACAGGTTAGAGGACAGACAGGTATCAGACTCACCTTGGCGATGGAGCCGTCTCTCTCCTCCATCACGGCCTTCATCTCCTGGGCGGTGATGTCATGTCTCCGTTGCCTCGCCATCTGCAGGCGCTGGACCAGAACGGAGCCGAACTGTTGGACGTCCTGCACAGACTCTGCGTCACAAACGCCCTGAAGAAGCTCCTCGACGTCCTGACGATCGAGAACACACCGACCAATCAGAACAATCCTCAATCACCTCAGATTAAAATCTACAACCAGAGTGTGAGAGTGTTTACCATGTCACTGTCATCCAGGTGAAAACTGTCCAACCTGAACACGAGAGAGACGAGAAGTTTCAGTTCATTAGAAACAAATACTGCAGAAAATAAAACCATCAAACAGCAACAACAAAGACGGACAAACACAAACAAAAGAGGTCCTCCAGGCCTGTAGGGGGTGGTAAGTGCAATTACATTTAGACATGGATCATTTCTTGTTTTCAATGAAGAGATCTGCAGACAAACTCCTGCACACTTCTTTATCGTACAAACACAGTGTGCTGGAGTCTGCCTGCAATTCCTGATGGATTCCGTCTTCTCCTTCACACCTTTCTGATGAAATAGATTTTTTTTTTTTTTAAAGTTGTGCAACATTTTGATCCAGTAGATGTGGCCCTTGAGCACCAGCATGAAACCAAAACAAACAAAGCTGATTGACCATGTCTCCTCCATACCGAAGCGTTCCCTCCCCTTTGCACACCATGTCGCTGTCATCCAGGAGTCAAGAGGTGACGGCTAGCATCAATCTCCTGTGTCCTGCATTGTTGTGTTAGCATGCTAATGTTAGCGCTCTTTAGTTAGCTCGTAGCTTCATGTTGCATGTAAACTGACACAGAATGAGCGTGATCTAAAAACTCTTACTAACATCCAAATAATCAGTATGTATATCAGTATGTTCTTCTTTTCTAGTTCTTAACTAAAACAGCTTTTATACACAAGGGGAGGAGCCGGCCGTCCCGTCCATGTAAACACGGCTCTGACAACAACACTCACTCATTGTAGACAGTCATGACTCAGAAACACATTTACACAGGATAGACTGGATTTATGATACATTTATGTGGAACATGTCACACACCCTGACCACTTTAACAAAAACCATCCCTGAGACCAGCGGAGATGTTTCTGCCTGCAGTCAGACTCCCGAAGCTCCCACACCTGGCAGAGTCACCTCGCAGTACAATTACCTGCTCAGGTACAAAGCTAACGAGCTAACAGCAGCTAAACTCTGTGTTTTTAGATTTTAAGATCATTGTTAGTGTTCAGGTGATGATTAAACAGCAGGAGGAGGAGCGAGGTATAATCTGACTGATAAATATAAATTAATATATGTACAGTGTGATTATATGGCAGGGGATGACCAGCTCGCCCAACCCCCCCCCCCCCCCGCACTTATCCATGTGTTCCAGCCTCTGACCATATTAAATCTGCCCGTGAACTGCGGTCTGTGAGATGACCCGCGCTCTGCAGCAGCTGAGCTGTAATTTTGTCCTTCGTCCCTGAAGTCCAGCTGAAACACTCCGTCTTTAAGAACTCCTCCTCTGCTGTTCAGGACTCCGCGCCTCCCTGCGATGGTGGACGAGGAGCTGGTAACTAGCTGATCGGCTCCCTCTCTCCTCGTGGGAGGCTCTTTTCATTTAGCTGCTGCTGTTTTTTGTAATAAACTGTAATAAGGTGGCCGAGGCGGCTCGCTCTGCAGGGAACAGCAGGTAATGAAAGACCAGCCGCCTCCAATAAAGCTCCTCTAACACCCTGCTTACAGCCCAGCCAGCCCGGCTCAGCTCGACTCGGCTCGGCTCGCTCCACAGCAGCCGTCATTAACGCGCTCACACACACACACACACACACACACACACACACACACACACACACACACACACACACACACACACACACACACACAACACACACACACACACACCGTGAGAACATCCACAGTAATCGTTTGGAAAAGTTTCACCTTCCAGATCAGATTCATCAAACAATCCTCCCCGTAATAATGAACTCCACATATACACTTTACATGAATGTGTGTGAATATGAAGTGAGACACCTTTAGACACACAGGTGACTCAATAATCAGCTGATTTCACTGATGACGGGTTTGTTTTGTGTGTGACTGAAGAAAAGTTCGGAGGAAATCGTTGTAAGTTTGTGATGTTTCCTGTTGAATAAATCAAACGAGCTCAAAGAGAGAAAAACAAACAGCAGCTCCACATTACTCACACACACATTTACAGAGGTAACACAGGCCGCCTCTCTCCATTAGGAAAACACACACACACACACACACACACACACACACACACACACACACACACACACACACACACACACACACACACACACACACACACACACACACACACACACACACACACACACACACACACACACACAGTCCTGACAGATGGAACATGCTCCTCCATATTCTGTCCCTCATAAAAAGGATTGTGGCCTCCAATATCAATTACCCTCTCATCCTGGGGGGGGAGAGAGGGGAGGGGGAGTGATGGGGGACAGGGGGAGGGGTGTGGGGGGAGGCAGGGGAGGAGGGGGGTTATCTGTAATTAGATTTTCTGGTCTATTTGGAGGCTCCTCGAGGTGGACGAGAGCTCGTTTCACAGCTCTTAACAAGATCGAGTAGGAGTATAATGAAGAGGAGGCGGAGTAGCAGGAGGAGGGGGGGGGAGGAGGAGGAGGGAGAGGAGGAGGAGGAGGAGGAAGAGGAGGAGGGATAGAGGAGGAGGAGGAAGAGGAGGAGGAGGAGGGATAGAGGAGGAGGAGGAAGAGGAGGAGGTAGAGGAGGAGGAGGAGGTAGAGGAGGAGGAGGAGGGAGAGAGAGGAGGAGGAAGAGGAGGAGGAGGTAGAGGAGGAGGAGGAGGAAGGAGAGAGAGGAGGAGGAGGGAGAGAGGAGGAGGAGGATGAGGAGGTTTTCCCCCTTTTTATATAGAAGCAGAAAACATGTAAATAAGGAGTCAACATCTTTCTCCTCAGAGAAAACAAACAAACAAACAAACAAAGAGTCTTCTCTGTAACAGCTCTGTCTTCAATCAATCATCCACCTGATATGATCTATAATTATTCTCCAGTTAATCAGAGTTTAACTCATGAGTTTGATTTGAGGATAAAGAGATGCGAGTCAAATCTTTAAATGTTTCTAAACACAAACCTCCTTGTTCTTATTCGTCTGTATTTTGTCTCCTTCACTCGGGTTTCACCTGAATAAGGCTCCGTGTCCACCTGGCCTTTTTTTCTAAACGTCTTTTTATTTTAGTGTTTTCAGCGGAAGCAATTCTGGAGGAAATTGGAGAATTTCAGGAGAAGTTCATCTGATATTATCCATCATTTCAGGAGTGAAGATATGAAAACGGCTTCTGTATGTGTGTGTGTGAGTGTGGTCGTACTCAGCGGCCTGCTGCAGTTGGCGTGCTCTCAGCAGAGCCTCGTCTCTCTCCTCATTGGCCAGCAATAGGCGTGACATCAGAGCCTGATCTCTGTCCTTCTGAGCGGACAACACCTCCTCTAGGACAGCTGAGGAGACAAGGAGACAAGGATGAGAAGAGGCAATAGGGGCAGGAGAGGAGGAGACAAGAGGAGAAAGAGATAGAAGGACAGCAGAAATGAAGAGGAGGGGAGGAGGAAAAAATATGATGAGGCAAGGAGGCAAGGAGGCAAGGAGACAAGATGACGAGGTGACAAGTTGATAGGGAAACAAAGAGAAGAGACAGGAGAAAATTAGATGGGTAACAAGGAGAGGAGGACTTAGGGAGGCATTTAGACAAAGAGACAAGGAGACAAGGTGACGAGGTGATAAGTAGAAAAGGAGACCGAGACAGGAGAGTAGGAGAGAGGAAGGCAAGGAAGGAAGAACATGAGGAAAGGAGGTGGAAATGTGAGGCTAGACTAGGACTGGAGGAGACAAGGAGAGGAGGTATGAAGGAAAGGAGATGATGGGGCCAGAGGAGGAGAAGACATGTTGAAACAAGGAGATAAGGGGGCATGGCATGTAGGACAAGAGGGGACAAGCAGAGAGAGAAGACAACAAGGAGGCAAAGTGAGAAAGAGACAAGTAAGCAAGGAGTCAAAAAGAGGTGAAGAGACAAGGACAGAAGGGGAAGAGGAAAAGGGGGGGAATGGATGAGGAGACAAGAAGTGGAAGCAAGGAGAGGTAGAGGCAAGGAGGCAAGATGAAAAGGATAGAAGAGTATAAGACAAGGAGACAAGGGGAAGGGAATGCAGGGAAAGCAGGAGGCAACAGGAGGATACAAGGATAGATGAACATGAGGAAAGGAGAAAAGAGGAGAGGATGCAAACAGAATGAGGGAGGAAGAGAAGACATGTGGACACAAAAAGATAAGGAGGATAAGAAGACAACAAGGGGGCAAGGTGAAGGCATCAAGGAGAGTAGTCAGGGAGACGGGAAGAAAGATGAGGAGACAAGGAGAAGACAGGAGGAAAAAGAGGGAGATAATGAGATAAACGAACAAGGAGGCAAGCAGACAAGGAGAGGAGGAGAGGAGTCAGTTTTAGGATGGTGTGTATGTGTGTGTCTGTTTGTGTGTGTGCATGCGTGCGTGTTTGTGTATGTGTGTGCGTGTGTGTGTGTGTGTGTCCATCCTGTGGTCCAGGTGTAATAACAGAGAAATGACCACAGCTCATGTGAGACTCGATAAAATCAAATCAAAGAAGAAACTCGACAGAAACACGTCGTCATAGAAACATGCTGGATCTGTGAGTTCTGATTGGACGGATCAATCATCTTAAACCAATAAAAACAAAACCAGCAACACGAAGAAACTTTAGAATCCGGATTCTCTCTTTTATCTTTAATGTTATTTAGTGTTTGAGTCAGTGACCTGCGCACACACACACGAGACAGGACACACACGAGACACACACACACACACACACACACACACACACACACACACGAGACACACACACACACACACGCACACGCACACACACACACACGAGACACACACACACAAGACACACACACACACACACACACGAGAGACACACACACACACACACACACACACACACACACGAGAGACACACACACACACGCACACACACACACACACACACTTCTGTTTAGTGTGATCAACAAACTAAATAAACGTTGTCAAACATTATAATGATAATTTACTTTTTCTTGACGTAACCGACCTGAAGATGAAATAAAATCTGTTGGACAGACACATTCTGTTTCTATGGTAATCCTGCTGGATTATATTTACACACACACACACACACACACACACACACACACACACACACACACACACACACACACACACACACACACACACACACACACACACACACACACACACACACACACACACACACAGTTGAATCAATATTACATCTGATCGCTGGTTAAACACATAAACATTTCTGTTAAACTAACAGCTGCTCGTTAACTGTCACCTCGTTATCACGGCTGTTTTTTTAATTACTGTGTGTGTGTGTGTGTTGGTATTAAACAGTGCGCAAGAAAAATATTCAAATATTTAAGATGTCGTGGTTGGATCAGATCTGATTAAGAGGAGAGTTAACTGTAACATTCACCCTCCTCTTCCCCCCTCCTCTTCCTCCTCCTCCCTGTCGGCCTCTCCCAGCGCTCCTGCTCCTCTGCCCCCCCCTTCATCCTCCCTCCCCATCCTCCACCTCCTCCCTCTCCTTACCTCGGCCTCTCCCAGCCTTTGGCCTCCCTCTGCGCCTCCTCCTCCTCTTCCTCCCTGCCCCCCCCCCCCCATCTCTTCCTCCTACCCCCCCATCTCTTCATCCTCCCTCCCATCCTCTGCCTCCTCCTCCTCCCTCTCCTCACCTGTCGGCCTCTCCCAGCCTTGGGCCTCCCTCTGCTCCTCAGTCAGCTCTTCCTCCACCTCCCTCCTCTGCAGTTCCTTCTCCTTCTGGACAAGCTGATCCTGCAGCTGAAACACAGTCAGGTGTTGCTATACCTGTGAGGACCTCACTGTGTATATGTAAAGAGTTTACAGAGTGTATTTGTGTGTGAGAGTGTTTACCTTCTTGTTGATGTCTCTCAGAGCGTCGAGCTCCTTAAGTAAAAACGAGATGTTTTTGTTCCGATCTATAGTCTGAACCCGACTGGGCGTTGTGATTGGACCGAACGTGACCTCCTGATGAGAGCTGAAGGAAACAAGAAGTTTCGATAAACACACAAAGCCAACAATGTGATCAGTTATCTCTCCTCTCAGCCTGAACAGAGAATCACGTTAGTTAGTCCAGGAGGATAAAGAAATATCAAGTTCACCTGTCAACGTAAACAAAACAGCAACAACAATCCTCAGTCTAAAGACCTGTTAGCTAGGATCAGTACCAGGTGGTCCCAGTTTCATGACCTCAGTACCAGGTCCCAGTTTCATGACATGTTAGCTAGGATCAGTACCAGGTCCCAGTTTGATGACCTGTTAGCTAGGATCAGTACCAGGTCCCAGTTTCATGACCTGTTAGCTAGGATCAGAACCAGGTCCCAGTTTGATGACCTGTTAGCTGAGATCAGAACCAGGTCCCACTTTGATGACCTGTTAGCTGAGATCAGAACCAGGTCCCAGTTTGATGACCTGTTAGCTAGGATCAGTACCAGGGCCCAGTTTGATGACCTCAGTACCAGGTCCCAGTTTGATGACCTATTAGCTTGGATCAGTACCAGGTCCAGTCTGATGACCTATTCGCCAGAATCAGTGGCAGGGTTCAATTTGATGACCTGTTAGCTTGGATCAGTACCAGGTCCAGTCTGATGACCTATTCGCCAGAATCAGTGGCAGGGTTCAGTTTGATGACCTGTTAGCTTGGCTCAGTACCAGGTCCAGTCTGATGACCTATTTGCCAGAATCAGTGGCAGGGTTCAGTTTGATGACCTGTTAGCTCGGATCAGTACCAGGTCCAGTCTGATGACCTGTTAGCTAGGATCAGTACCAGGTCCCAGTTTGATGACCTGTTAGCTTGGATCAGTACCAGGTCCAGTCTGATGACCTGTTAGCTCGGATGAGTACCAGGTCTCACTTTGATGACCTGTTAGCTTGGATCAGTACCAGGTCCCAGTTGGATGTCCTGTTAGCTTGGATCAGTACCAGGTCCAGTCTGATGACCTGTTAGCTCGGATGAGTACCAGGTCCAGTCTGATGACCTGTTAGCTCGGATGAGTACCACGTCTCACTTTGATGACCTGTTAGCTCGGATGAGTACCAGGTCCCAGTTTCATGACCTGTTAGCTTGGATCAGTACCAGGTCCAGTCTGATGACCTGTTAGCTCGGATGAGTACCAGGTCCAGTCTGATGACCTGTTAGCTCGGATGAGTACCAGGTCCCAGTTTGATGACCTGTTAGCTCGGATGAGTACCAGGTCCCAGGTTAAAGACCTATTAGCTACAGGATCAGTACCAGGTCTCAGTCCAATGACCTGTTAGCTAGGATCAGAACCAGGTCCCAGTTTAAAGACCTGTTAGCTTGGATCAGTACTAGGTCCCAGTTGGATGTTCTGTTAGCTAGGATCAGTACCAGGATGATTCTATATTTGTGTTGGAAGAATCCGCGATAACACTGATCACCCTCGGACATAGGGAATGACTACGTGCAGTGAATGCATCGTGCAGGTGGGCTGGTGGTCATCAAGGCTGTGATTGGTCAGGACTCTGCTGACATCATCTCAGTGAGTGTTTCATTAGAGTGTGACCTGTGTGTAGTCGGGTCAGGTGTTTTAACCTCACTTTATCAGAAGTGAGGCTCAGAGACGGAGGCTGCAGGTTATGAGGCGTTGCTTTAATAAGCAGTGACTGATGTTCACCTGTAATTCTCTCATATTACCTTAAAGGTCAGACTGCTTCTTAGCTTAATAAAGCGGGTAAATAAGACACAGAAATGTGGCTGACGCTGTCTTCTGTAATTGACTGTTTCTGACTTTATAATACCAGCTGCCTCTAATCAACTTCCCTCTCCTCGTTCTTACTATCGTTCTATTTCAGGCACCCTCCATCTAACGCTTCCACTAATCAAATCAAATCTAAATTTAATAGGTCATATTTCATACAGTGATGCAACTCACACGGATCCACAAATTTCATTTGAACGTGCATCAAAAAGACACAAAAGAAGGAAAGGTATGAACGCTGGAATCTAAAGAAGGCTGAAGTTTAATGAAAAGCAATAAACTTTAATCATCTCTTCCGTGTGGAGACTCTACACATATCACATGAAGAAGAACATTCTGGGATCTTTCACACAGACAAAGTTTATTTATGAGGTTACACTGTTTACAGCAGAGAAGAAGAGAATGCAGGACTTTATTTCACTAATAGTCTGAACTGCAGCGTCTGGAGGGTGATGTTGGTGGTTGAATTTGGGTTGCTGATGTTGGTGGTTGTTTTTGGGGTTGTTGATGTTGGTGGTTGATTTTGGGGTTGTTGTTGGTGGTTGTTTTTTGGGTTCTAAGTAGTGGTTTGTTGTCATGTCATGTCATGTCTGTGTACTGTTTTTAGACGCTGTAGTAGTAAAGCAGGTGGTCTCACCTGTCGTCAGTCTTGACCAGGTGTCTTCTGACAGCAGGACTACCAGGACCTCTAGACGCTCGTCCTCCATCGTCTCCTCTGCTCTCTGCCCGAGGAGAGGGTCCTGGGCTGGGGGGTAGGTCCATCTCTATCTCACCTACGCCTCCTCTCCTGTGGGAGAGGGGTGACACAGGAGAGAGAGACGTCCTGTGGGAAAGGGGTGTGACGGGAGAGAGAGACCTCCTCTGGGAGAGGGGTGACACAGGAGAGAGAGACCTTCTGTTGAAGAGGGGTGAGACCGGAGAGAGAGACTTCCTGTGGGACAGCAGAGGCGTGGAGGAGGATGTGGGAGGCTCCTGAAGGTGAGGAGGAGCTGTAGGACGACAGAGAGACAGACTCAAAGTCACACCGAGATGTTGTCGTCATTATTTCATTTTTAATACATTTGTTGGGCATTTTTGGGGTGTATTTGTAATAAAGACACAATAAGTTAAGTTGCTAATTGAAATAATTGACTTTAGGCTTGCTGGTGTAAAGATCCCAGCACCTGTAGATCTGGATCAGGACACTATGCATACGGGAGGCAGAGCTTTTATTAACCTGTGCACGTCTCCTTTGGATTCATCTGGATGTTACTAACTCCATATTTTCACCGGAGAATATTCGATGATTTGCAGGTTCCTGTGGATCTTTGGATTCATCGATTTCTTCAACATTAAATCCTGATCCAAAGTTAGTCACACAGTTCCTAAAGGTTTGGTGTTCAGATTCTTTTCAACTTGTTCTTGCGTCATCGAGGTAATAATACGAAGAAAAACTCCATAAATGTTTGTCGTTATGCAGATGATACTCAACTACACCTGTCAACCTGCTAACTGAACTGAGGTTGTTATCTTCCACTAGTATTTGATACCACATGTTTTCAATCATTACAGTCTGTTCTACTACTGATCAATAAAAGTTTCAAAACTTCTGTTTCATAAGACAGGCGTGTAAGAGAGGATTCAATCTCCTGCACTCTGCCTAAAGTTTTCAATTACATAAGCAATGTTTTGGTACAGATACGTTGCTGATGGATTTGACTTATTCAGACACTGTGCAGGAGTTTGACTGCATTTCTTGATAACTGAAAATAAGAAGTTACCCGATACCGTGTGTGAGTGTGTGTAAGACTTTGTTGTAGTCGAATTAAACAGATCTCATTTTGATTTAAACTTTATTCATATCAAAGTTTAAATTATTTGTTATTATTATTATACCGTGACACTCTGAACTACATTAGAAGCAGACTAAAGTTATTGTGCTTGACCCTGGAGGCATCACAGATATATTTTCAAAACTGTCCAACAACCTGCCGCCGGATCTCACCTTCAGGCCAGTCGCTGTGCTCCAGACTCCGGCTGATCCTCGTTCTGGAAACAAACATGAGAAACATGAGAAGTCATCACATTTCATCCTGAACGCTCCTGATCTCCTGCCTGCTCCTCAGAGGATGAACCCTTTACGCGTTCATTACCCAGCATGCACCTTCTCTCCTGAACTCTCCTCAGGCTGACATGTTGTGTTTACCTGTCCGTGCTGCTGGCTCTCTGCCGGCCAGGTGAAGGCAGACGCTGTTGCAGCTCCACGTTCACTCTGGGATTAGCTGAAAACATAAAAAAAAGAACTGAAACCAACAGTTTGCTGGTAAAGCAACAGGATGTGTTTACATCATCACCCCACCTGTCTGTCTGCAGTTTCAGTACACCTGTCTCTCTCTCTCTCTCTCTCTCTCTCTCTCTCTCTTTATTAATCATTAGAGAGCAGTAATCCTGTTGTCACGTCGAGCTTTCTAAATACTTGCAGCTCATCAGCAGAGCAAACACAGCTTTAATATCTCGTTAAGGCCTTGTTAAGGCCGGTTAACGACTCTTGTTAAAGAGGAAACCAATCAGAACACAGCTCCTCAGGTGTAATTAAAACAGAAGCAGAAATCACGCTAAATGCTCGTTAAGTCGAAAGCAAGCAACAAAACACACAGAGATCATTAAACACTCAGCAGTGTGTGTGTGATTGTGTGTGTGTGTGTGAGAATAAGTGTGTGTGTGAGTATGTGCGTGTGTGCGCATGTGTGTGTGAGTTCAGAAAGCGTAGCGGACAAATTAATGTGATTTCGGTCTTCGATGCAAATTCACATGAAAAATCTAAATTGTCTTGTAAGCACATTTCGCACATTTGCGTGGTGATATTGTGGCAGAGAGCCGTCAAGGTCTCACCAAACTCCATAAAGAAAACAGGACATTTTATCCTCGTTATATCAGCCGGTTCATTCTAAAAAATATCTAATAATGAAATCAACATGTTTCCTACACACCCCGTGTTGGTACTTCTTCTTTTCAGACAAACTCGTGCACACTGACATAAAGTTTAGACAGCATGCACGAGTGTGTCTGCCATCTTTGATTCATTAATTCTCCTCTTGCACACACCTGTCTGATGAAATCAAAGCCCTTTCATCACCCTTCTCTCTAAAGTGTTGTTCATTGTTACATCTGTTTGTTTGTCATAATGGACGTCATTGTCTCACTTGTTGCAAACAATTCTACCGACAGGTACAAAATAAAGTCACCTGAACCTGAGCCTGTGCAGGAGTTTGTCTGATGGACTCTTTCCTCTCCTGTCTGATGAAGTGAATGAAGTTTCAGTCTTTTTTGAAACGATCGATGATTAAAACAACAGTTTGAAACGTTTTAAAGCACCTGGTATCAAAAAAGTATCAAAGAATCAGAGAGATCGACGACATCACGATGAATCAAACATACTTTGGACCTTTAAGTCGTTTAGAGCTTTTATTAAAAACAAGAGAACAGACCTTTAATCAGTCTATGGTTACCTGCAGTCTCGTTGCGTGGAGGTTTATTCTAAATGTGAGGAAACTGAAAAATCTGATTCTGTGAATGAACACGTGAACGCATCATTCTAACAGAGGTCATACGGTGGGACACAGATTCTGGTTCTGGTTCTGGTTTTGCTCTTTTACAGTTATTGAATTATTTCTTCACTTTGAAACTTTTCTCATTTCCTGTCGTCCTCTGCCTCCCCCCTCCTCCCCCCTCCTCCCCCTCTGATCTCATTGTGGACTCAGAGCTAATTGAGCGCGGCGGCTCTTCTTATTATTCATGTACAATTACAGATGTGATAATGTGCTTAAATCCTTCTAAATGACCGTTCATGCCTCGCGCTCACTTTGAAGTCTCGTCAAAGATGGAAAAATCTGCAGAAAAAAGGGAAATTACAAAGGCCAATCAGAGGAGCAATCTGTGACAGCCAATGAGAGGAGGAGGGGGGGAGGCGAGGAGGCCTGCCCCCCCCCCTCCGCCTTTCTTCTTCATGTAATATAAACTAAAGTCCATTAATTTTTTAAGCTGTATTTAATACATTTTGTGCAGAAAGTTTGGTGCAGAGAGAGTGGGGTGTTCCAGCTGACTGCATGAATATTAATGACGGTGTTACGATGATTAAAGAGGCTTCAGCTCAAATCCAACACAATCCGCCTGTGATCCGCCCGCCGCCGCCGCCACACCGCCACCACCACCACGCTGCCGCACATGAATTTAGATACGGACATTAAGCCCAGGAGACACACACACACACACACACACACACACACACACACACACACACACACACACACACACACACACACACACACACACACACACACACACACACACACACACACACACACACACACACACACACACACACACACACACACACACACACACACACAACACACACAACACACACACACACACACACACACACACACACCTTCATACGGACAAACATACAGTAAATACTGATGTACGTTTGAGTCTGACCTTTTATCAACACGATTAATCCTCAGTCAGTTCATTCTGTCGGAGCGGAAACAATTAATAAACAATTAACAGGAAATTAATCAGCAATGGCTGCTTCACTGATTTACAGTTTAAAAGAGAAAAAAAGAAATTCATCAAATTCATCTTTGAACTTTACTGTTTTTATTAAATGTTAAAGAAGAATTAAATTATTTAAGTTTGAAGAGTTTTAAAGCGACTGAGCACCTTTTTGTTTTTAAATTAATGACTTTTTAATATTTTCAAAATAACACAAATTACGTTTTTGCAGTGATTTAATTTAAGTAGATTACGCAAACACAGTACTCAAGAATTGCAGTTCCTCCAGTGTCCACTAGAGTCTGTCTCCTGCAGTGAGTCAGTCCCCATAGAGCCCCATGTTAAAATGTCAATGTAAAATGTAACATGTCTTTAAGTGATGTAGAATTAGGGGGTGTGGTCTCTTTGAGTGACAGGTGGGAGCTGCTAGCTGTCTGATAGGTGTCGCCTCAACTAATTCAGTCCCTGACCTTTGACCTCTGGGCCGTGTTTGTGCTGTTGCAGCCTTTTGGAGATTTGTTCATGTAAATATCAGACTAACAGAGCTCCACTTTTTACAACCAGTCACATTAGAACATGATTTGTATGTTAGCAACAATAAGCAGCTAATCTGTCACTGTGAGAACCAGACCTGGAGTGTTAGCTCACTCTCTGTTTGTCATGGGTTCATTTATTTGTGGCGGCACGTGCATGGAGTCAGGTTGGTTGTTGGAGTTTGTCTGCAATTTTTGATCATTTAAATTAAGAAATGACCCAATATCCTGTATCTACAACTTCTATTTTTGTTGCTGTGACATCAAACAGGTGCTGATGTCGTTTAATTTTTTCTTAAATCATGTCAAACCCTAAACTGCAGATGAAAAACAAAACCAAACAGAACTGAGACACATTCAGACTCTGCGCACACGCACACACACACACACACACACACACACACACGCAGGCTGGTCTGCAGATTACTATAATGACAGGCGAAGAAGACAAAGGGCGAGAGAGGTTGCTAGTGAATGAGGAGAGAAAGGGTGGAGATGGTCGTGTGAACTGTGTTTAATCTGCGGAGTGGGTGGTCTACACACACACACACACACACACACACACACACACACACACACACACACACACACACACACACACACACACACACACACACACACACACACACACACACACACACACACACACACACACACACACACACACACACACACACACACACACACACACACACACAGTATTGTTAGATGAGGGTGGGCTGCAGACTCTGGATTGTTTGATCAGACTGAAGTAGCTGCTTTTCATGTCTGTGTGCAGGAATGTGTGTGTGTGTGTGTGCGTGTGCGTGTGTGTGTATACACGTGTGTGTGTGTGTGTGTGTGTGCATGTGTATACGTGTATGTGTGTGTGTGTGTGCATACGTGTGTGTGTGTGTGTGTGTGTGTGTGTGTGTGTGCATACGTGTGTGTGTGTGTGTGTGTGTGTGTGTGTGTGTGTGTATACGTGTATGTGTATGTGTGTGTGTGTGTGTGTGTGTGTATACGTGTATGTGTGTGTGTGTGTGTGTGCATATCAATAACATGTTAAAGTGATCAGACCAGCATCTGATAAACAAATTGAACCAAACTGGTCCGTTCAGCAGTACACAGACCTCAGAGCAGCTCACACAGGTTTGATTGACAGCTGATGATGGTAGGTGGGATTATCCTCCTTCACCTTCTTTCTCTTCTCTGTTTTTACTCCTTCTCTTCATTCTCACCTCATTCTCCTTCTTTCTGCTTCTACTCTGTATTCTCCTTTTCTCTCCGTCTTTCCTCTCTTTCTTCATCACTTTCCCCCTCCTTTTCTTCTGTCTTCTCCTCCCTCTCCTCCTCCTCTTCCACCTGCTCCTCTTTCTCCTCCTCTTCCTCCTGACAGGTGTGATGAGCAGACTCTAATTCCTGTACACACACTCAGATGTTTATTTCTGGCTGAAATGACACTCCAGGTTTCCGGATGTTAACAGACTGAACACACCTGACTTCAGGTGTAACATCACCAGGTGAGACCAAGCTTCAGGTATGACTCTGACGGGACACTGTGACTCTGCTGTCAACTTGCATGTTGCGGATGCCGAGGTCACATACAGGGATTGTTGCCGTAGTAACAGATAATCAGGGCCGTCATTGGTCGCAGCAGGTGTGATCCTATGTGTTCACATCAGACGTTTCACTGCAAACACTTCTGAAGAAAGTCAAACTCCAAATATACCCACGTCCTCCAAAAGCATTTACTCGAGAGATTACAGACGAGGCGCTCCGCCATAACGGGAGAAACCAGATTACTGAGAGAGACAGAGACACCAGACTGAAGGAACCAGAAGGAAACATGCTCACAACTTCAACTAAAAACAAAATCAGGAATCCACTTCCACACCTCTACGTGAAGGAGCCGAGAGAACCTAGGCGAGCAAACGGTCACACCTTGACAGCGTGCAAACAAAAGAACTAAATGTAAAGAATTCAAATTCAACTTCATTTAACACACCTGCTTTGTTTGTTTGTGCCTTTTAAAGCCTCATATTAAATCACTGATGAAAACCTTCAGATCTATAAATAAACGCTCAGATATGTTAGAGACCACACATCACGTCTCAGTTAATATATTTTATGTCAGCAGTAGTAACAGAAGCAGCAGAAGAGGAGTCACTCATGACAGTTGGTGCTGAGCTATTCGACCTCCTCTCAGTGCGTCTCTGAGTGAACAGCTGTTTGTAGGACCACAGCTCCACCTGGTGGACAGACTGACTCGTTACATCTCCTCCCTCTTATTTAACTGATGAACACACGGAGAGACGGTTTAAAAGGATGCAGCAGTTTGACATAAAACCTGTTCTGACCTGTGAACACACACCTGATGTTCCGCCCTGTGTGCATCATTTAGTCCATAAATAAAACATTTAATTTTATTAGTACTGCCCAGATTCAAAGAATTAAAACCCAATGTTTTAAACAGCGAGCACAGAGAGGTCTGCTCTTCAGAGACTCGTCACAAAGCTTTTACTCAGAGTGAAGAGAGGGAAGCAGGTAAGGTAACACCTGTGAGACTGAACCACAGGAAGTGAAGGAGCTGCAGCCTCACTCTTCCTGTATTCACTCAGGAACCTTCAGTTCTGACGTTACTGTTTCCTGTTGGACCCTTCTTTATTCTGACTCCTGATTCTTTCTCTTAAAGTCTAAAGATGTTTCTGAATACTTTCCCAGGAGAACCGTCAGAACCAGTTCAACCAGTCCACCTGCTCGCCTCTGATGCTAACGTTACTTTCAAGTCTCTTTGTGTCATATTCATCGATCGACTTTTATTTAAAATCACATCAAAGTCTAAAAGCATGTTGCCATGACAACACAAACTCCTGTAGTACTTTACCTGTGTACATGTCCACCAGAGAGTCCCGGAGCTCCTTGCTGGGCGTCCATGATGTTATGGCGGTCTCAGCTGGACTCAATGAACTGGTTTCTCTGGAAACACAAAGACATGAGAGCTCAGAGACCTCACAAACACACACACTGTGTCAGACACACACTGTGTCACTCACAGACAGACACACACACACACACACACACACACCTCAGTCTTCTACTAAACTCTTCTGACTGGTTAAACTGGTCAGTTTCCAGTCAGACCAGAACACAGAGTGATTCAAACTCAGAAGGTTAGAGGAGGTTCAATCCTCCTGATCTCCAGTCAGCCTACACGTCTGATCACATGACCCACAGGTCACATGGTCCCAGCAGGTCATGTGATGTTTCATCTGTACTCAACTTTAATTACCCAGAATTCCTCAGTGAGAGACGCTCAGCTGATCGTTGAAACCACAGTCACAACTCGTCAATAATCAACTTCAGATCGGTTCAGTACGGGTTCAGACCCAAACCAGACCAGTTCAGATCTAACAGTGTGCTGCGACCAGTCTGACACCAGTTTAAACCGGTTTCACACCGTATTTAAACTGGTTTCAGACCGTATTTAAACTGGTTCCAGACCATATTTAAACTGGTTCCAGACCGTATTTAAACTGGTTCCAGACCATATTTAAACTGGTTCCAGACCGTATTTAAACTGGTTCCAGACCATATTTAAACTGGTTCCAGACAGACATCAGACACTTTGAGTCACTCTCTTACTCGTTGAGTTGCCGCTGCAGGTTGCTGATCTTCTTCTTTGCCCTCTGCAGAGCAAACTGAACGTCTTCAGCTCTGCTGCTGCTCGACGCCATCAACACACTTCCACCTGTCTAACTGCACACCTGACCGTCTCCATGACAACCAACCAGCACACTCTACCCCTGCTCAGTGTGCTTCCAGGTCACACAGGCAGAAAGGGCTGTGATTGGCTGACAGCCAGAGGCTCTTAACCAACAGCAGCTTAAATATTGATGATCTTACAGTGTCAGGTGACTCAGGTGAGTCAGGTAATGACAATAATAAGATTTACCTTGTTTTTATTATTTCATTGTCAAAGTCTGAAACGATTTTATTTGAACTCTTGACCTTTTTATTCTTTTCATCGTGTTTTTCTGTTTCAGGTGTGACATCACACTCTGAGGCTCTTCTGATTGGTTCACAGGAAGAAGACACAGTGCAGACACTTTCATGATCACATTTTTTTTATTCATGATTAAATATTTGATATAAATAATAAGCCGTCCTCATCTCGTCTGTGTCTCTGCGTCCGTCAGCAGTTTTTCCAGCAGGATGGCGTCCACGCGATGCTTCATCACAAACCGTCCATTCAGGTGGAACACGGGGATGTCGTACCTGTACCTGTCCCACCACACGCTGTTCTCTGGGAGGGTGATGTCCACCTGCTGCAGCACAAACTGAACACACACACACAAACACACACGTTAACACGGTTAAGAACAGAGAAACTGTCGACCAGCAGGGGGCGCTGAGGTCAAACTGAAGAGAAGAAGAGTTTGAAGTCTCACCCGGTGTTTGAGCGGTTCCAGCTCCTCTTTGGCGTCATCACACAGAGGACACGGATCCTACACACACCCACACAACCACACACACACACAAACATTATCATACGACACTGATTTCTCATTTGTCAAGACAATTTTAAATTATTTTAAACAATTCTTATTAGTTTACATCTGTTTACTTCATAAAACACAAACAGGAGCAGTCTGAGGTTTTAAAAGAGAAGAAGAAGAAGCTTCGTCCTGATCAGATACAAGGTTTCATGTTCACAGGTCGACAGTCTGAAGTTAGAAGGTTGTTAAGCTTTAAAAAAAAAACCTTCAGTTCTTGGGTCACATTTTTAACCATTGAGCTGCAGCGAGAAAAACAGCAGCAACCTCTCCGTCCCCAAGTGTGCAGCAGTTCAAGTTCTGATCATTAAAAACAAGAATATCAGGGTCTAGCTCTTCTTATTCTTGTTGCCGGAGTAACAAAGAGGTGTAGGTATTGTTTGAGTTTGACTATATTAAAGTTTGTAGTTCAGGTCTGGTGAGGACTCAGCCCGGGTCGTGTGGTTACCTTAGTGAACAGAGTGAGAGTGGGTAAAGAGTGTGAAGAGAACAGTCGGAGGAGCTGCAGAGCTGCAGGTCGACTCTTCAGGAAAAACATTTCATCTGAGAAAAAAACAGAGAGAAACAAAAAGTGTTACTGACCTCCACACTGACCCAGATAATCCACGAGGCCGGCCAATCACAGAGCAGGAGGGAGGATAACGATGAAATACCAGCTGAGCTGCAGCAGCACGGCCAGAAGAAAAGCTGGATCTGTTTCTCTCTGCGAGTCTGACTTCAACGCTCAGAGGGGTTCAGAGAAACACTGAGCAAAGATATTCTGACTGTTTTTATTAGAAAGAGGCGTTCACGTCACGACTGTCACGATGTTCACGACTGTCACTACTGTCACAGCTGCCACGACCTTCACCACCGTCATGGCTCTAATGACGTTCACAACTTTCACAGCTGTTAGAACGCAACTGTCAAAATTGTCACGGCTGTCACGAATGTCAAAAAAGGCAACTGTCCCAACTGTTTTCCCCAAACTTTTATCATAAAGACATTTTATTTGAAGAAAAGGGAATTCAGTAAAGATGACAAACAGGTGCAGGATTTTAAAGATAATATAAAGTGCAAACTTTAAAACACAGGAAGAAATCACCAGGGGTTCATGTTACTTCATGTTCCAGGTCTGTTTCAGGGATACTCTCTGATCAGCTCAGAGTTAGTTAGATTAATAAAACTGAAGGAGAGCTACATACAAACTCAGAGCACCAAGTCAGGAGGTGTCGTCATATTTTCACACACACACACGCTATATTGTCAAAGCATCAACACAAGATAAATCAATGATGTTGCATGAGTAAAACTCCAAAACTGCTCTGGAGCGCTCGCTGTCGGCAGCCCCTCACTTTGAGACCTCTCCATTAATGCATGTCCATAGGATCCTGTTTGTGGATGTGTGTGTATTTCGGTGTGTAAGCACTACACACAGCCTGACTTACTGACGCACGCACGCATACGAGAGAGACTTTATATGTGTCATGTGTGTTTCCCCTAATATTAAAGAGTGTCTTTCATGCGAACAGTCATCTTCAGGTATTTCACTGTCTCTCACACACACACACACACACACACACACACACACACACACACACACACACACACACACACACACACACACACACACACACACACACACACACACACACACACACACACACACACACACACACCTCCTCCTCCTCCTCCTCCTCCTCCTCCTCCTCCTCCTCCTCCTCCTCCTCATCATCATCATGAGTTAGCTGGTGTTGTGGTTTATCTGGTGACCGTGTTAACTTATGACCTTCCGCAGAATGCCGCAGTGGTTGTCATGGTTACAACACTCATTAAAAATCTAAAGAAGGATATTTGGACTTTTAGGTTTAGCTGTAATACCCTGCAGACGGTCACCAGTTAGCTAACACTCCAGCACACAAACCGTCTCCGGTTCTACGGACCCGAACCCGCCGGTAAACTCACCGACTCCCGTCGAATAATCCCGGCTCTGTCCCGAAGGAAACCCCGCTGAATTGTTTTAGTTCCGTTAATTTAAAGAAAATGTATTTTCTGAAGTTTGGTGAAAGTTTGGAGCGACGAGAAGAACACAAACACCGCTGCCTCTCTTTTTCTTCTTCGTTGGTTTAAAGCTCGGTGTTTGGTGAACACTGCCCCCTGCTGACCGGGTGTTTTAGATTTTATGTGTTTTAACAAAGTGTTGTACATGAATGTTTTTTGTTCTTGTATTCAAACGTTCATATCACGGATGAAGAATGCATTAGATTGATTAAATAGACAAGTTTCAGAAAAACAGTAAATATGACTCATTTATGTTTTACACCGCCATCATCCAGTCTGTTCTCTGCACCTCCATCACTGTCTGGTTTGGATCTGCAACCAAACTGGACAGAAACAGACTGCAACGAACTATAAGGACTGCAGAAAAAATCATCGGTGTCGACCTGCCCCCCATCCAGGACTTATACCAGTCCCGGGCCAGGAAATGGGCAGGCAGTATCACTGCAGACTCCAGTCTTAGTCTTTTCTTATTATGTTTATTGTTGATATTTAATGTTGTACATGTACATAAGAGAGCACAGTTCACCAAAGTTAAATTCCTTGTGTGTGTAAGCATACCTGGCCAATAAATCTGATTCTGATTGTGATTTATTTTAACATTAGTCAGTCCTTCTTTTTCCGACATCTAAACTAAATCTTTCTGTAGATGATGGTGGATGTGTGTCTCGGACTTCTATGTGTTGCTGTGGTAACAAACAGATGTCAATGTCGTTGGATTTTCATCAGAGTTGTGGTCATGACGACCCTCGAGTTATTGATCACAAACATCGTCTTAAAGCGCCAAATCACAGAGAGCGACCTTAAGAAACGTTCTTCAGTTCTGACGTTCACTCGTCTTCAATCGGTGGGAAAATTACGAAGAAAGAAACGTTTGTGTTTTGTTACATTTTTATTTTCACACATTAACAAACATTCAAACTGTGCAAATGAAACGATGAGTCAGTGAAATCTGTCAGACCTCAGAGGAACTCCCACAGGCAAACCATACTGGGAACCAATACTGGGACACACTAGGAACCTTGACTGGAAACCAATACTAGGACGTATTGGGAACCTTTAATGATGCATACTGGGAACCTGTACTGGGACATATTAGGAACCAATACTGGGACATACTGGGAATCTTTAATGGGAAATACTAGGATACTTGGACTGCACAAGACAAATGGGAGATACTGGAAACCTTTAAATGGGACATATACTGGAACGCATTGGGAACCAATACTGGGACATACTGGGAACCTTAAATAGGACATACTGGAAACCAATACTGAGACGTGTCGGGAACCTTTACTGGGACATTCTGTGAACCTTTAATGGGACATTCTGTGAACCTGTACTGGTACATTCTGTGAACCTGTACTGGGACATTCTGTGAACCTGTACAGGGACATTCTGTGAACCTTTAATGGGACATTCTGTGAACCTGTACTGGGACATTCTGGGAACCTTCACTGGGACATACTGGGAACCTTTGATGGGACATTCTGGGAACCTTTACTGAGACACACTGGGAACCTTTGATGGGACATTCTGGGAACCTTTACTGAGACATACTGGGAACCTTTGATGGGACATTCTGGGAACCTTTACTGAGACATACTGGGAATCTTAAATGGGACATACTGGAACTTTTTATTGGGACTTACTGGGAACCTTCACTGGCACAAACAGGGTACCTTTACTGGTACATACTGGGAACCTTCACTGGGACAAACATGGATCCTTTAATGGGACATACTGGGAACCTTTAAGGATGCATAATGGGAACCTTAAATGGGACATACTGGGAACTATTACTGGAACTCAACTGGTTTCCGTTATCATGTAAACTGGTGGGAGCCTTTATTATGTTTGGAAACATTCAGCTGAATAATAGTTTTTGGTTTGTGTGTAAGTGTTTGCTAGTTTGACACTTCTAAATATCATGTGTTTTAAATATGATATTTTGATGATCGATTGCATCAAAAAGTACCAAAGTTTGATGAGACAGGTGTGTAGGAGAGGAATGAATCCATCACAAATGACAAACAAAGTTCTTCAGAATAAATAGTTTGAACTGGATGTAGTTTGATGATTAAATGCATTTTCTCTGGGTCTCTTTATACTCTGGGTCTATACAGTTCCTGGGGTCTGTTCTGGTTCCTGTGGTCTGTCCTGGTTCCTGTGGTGTTACCTGGTTTCTGTGGTCTGTCCTGGTCTTCGCAGTGTTCTGAGCTCCTCTGTGGCTGAAATCAATATCCCAGCATGCCTTGGTAAACAGGTAATAAACAGGAAGTAAAGCTTGATGCACAGCATCAGTAATGAGCAGCAACAACGTCCTGCTGCGGCAGCCATGTTGGCTCTGAGTGATATCACCATGGTGATGTCATGGTACCACTGATCCATTCAAACACACACAAACTTCTCTGTTGTCCAGCAGCCAATCAGAAGAGGCCCCGCCCTCCGGTCTCTATTAAGTCCACTCTAATTGGCTGCTTCCTGTCTGACTCTTCTTCTCTTCTGTCTGTGTCGCTCTGATGGACGAGCCTCCTCCATCGTCTCTGATCCTTCCCATCATCCTTTGCTCTGCTGGGTGTGGACAGGTCAGCTGATCTCAGACCAGCCGGGTCAAAGGTCAGAGGGGTCACAACATCATGGCTCAGGAAGATCAGAGGTATCCACGGTAACCTGCAGACCAAACCAATCACAAAAAAAAGCAAAAAAAAACGAATGACTTTATTGACAAAAAAGACCTCGGCAACATATCTGCTACCCTCATCAACTCGTCCTTAAACCTCATCGACTAGTCCCTTCAACCTCATCAACTAGTCCTTCAACCTCATTGACTAGTCCTTAAACCTCATCAACTAGTCCTTCAACCTCATCGACTAGTCCTTAAACCTCATCAACTAGTCCTTCAACCTCATCGACTAGTCCTTAAACCTCATCGACTAGTCCGTCAACCTCATCGACTAGTCCTTAAACCTCATCGACTAGTCTTTAAACCTCATCAACTAGTCCTTTAACCCTCATCAACTTGTACTTTAACCCTCATCAACTTGTACTTTAACCCTCATCAACTTGTACTTTAACCCTCATCAACTTGTACTTTAACCCTCATCAACTTGTACTTTAACCCTCATCAACTTGTCCTTTAACCTCATCAACTAATCCCGAAACCTCATCAACTAGTCCTTAAACCTCATCGACTAGTCTTTAAACCTCATCAACTAGTCCTTTAACCCTCATCAACTTGTACTTTAACCCTCATCAACTTGTACTTTAACCCTCATCAACTTGTACTTTAACCTCATCAACTTGTCCTTTAACCTCATCAACTAATCCCGAAACCTCATCAACTAGTCCTTAAACCTCATGGAGTAGTCCTTAAACCTCATGGAGTAGTCCTTAAACCTCATGGAGTAGTCCTTAAACCTCATCAACTAGTCCTTAAACCTCATCGACTAGTTCTTGTTAACATAAACCACAGCAACTAGTCCCCAGATCTCTACAACTAGTCCCAGACGTCTTAAACTCGACCTCAGACTTGTCTTTACCAGTTTTCTCTAACCAGTCCTGGGACTTTGTAAACTCAGATCTCTGAGTTCTGCAGGTCTGGGTGTTTCTCCCGTACATGATGTTTTTCTTCTAAATGAATATTATGGGATCTACATGAGAAGACAAGGAGCAGCATGTGTAGCGGGTCGTCACCTTGATGAAGATGGTGTCGTCTTTGATGTAGCTTCCTGTCTCCAGGACGCTCTGAGACACAAACAGAGGACAGCCCGACGCAATGTTCATCTCAGCCACCGGGCGTCTGAAGCTGCTGCTGTTTGGATCGGGCTTGAAGGCATCACCCAGGTGTTTCCTGGTCGGACCCTGGTCCATCAGCATCAGAGTCACCTGAGAGGGAGGGAGAGAGAGGGAGAGAGACAGAGAGAGAGAGAGGGTTGTCAGGGTTCTTCAGAACTGTAACATCCACGATTTCATGTTGTCTCAATCTAAAGCTGTAGTCAGGAAGCCATGATGTGATTGGGTAAAAGAGTTTCATATCTTTCAAACGCTTGCCTGTGGCCCCGTTACAGCGAGAAGATTTGGGGAGGCATGGCCCCACCCTGTCCATGTCTACAGCCAGTTCTGATATCGATACCTGTTTGATACCATGGTACCAGTATTTGGTAATTTCTTATTTTAATAGAGATGTGATGGAGAACCAACAGGTTGGTTAGCAGTCAGTAAACCAGTCAGTACCTTCTGTTTGAAGGGCCATGGCAGCAGGGCGTCGTACTCGCCCCTCATGACCACGAAGAACAGTGATAGGTGTGTCCCCTTGCCCATCCCGTCCCCGTTCAGGTAGACACGGGCGCACATCTTGTACCCGAAGTATCCCGTGTAGAACGGCTGCGAGTACAACGACAGAGTCTTTGCAGCCACCGCTTCCTGTTTCCGCCTCTTGTAGTCGCGGATCTTCCAGATCAGAGTCCCATTGTAGCTCGCTGTCTCCAGCACCTGAAATCGCAGGTCCATGTCGGCCAATCGGATCTCGTGTACACTCAGCATGTCGTCCTGTCGCTTCAGCTGAGTCTCCAGAGACGCTGCAAGCAGAGAATGTTTATGATTACCCATCAGGTGCCTAACATGTAAGTTGCCGTGGTAACAAACAGGTATCAGTATAGTATCACAGATTAATATTCTGGTATCGTGGCAGCCCCACTCGTGGGTTTGTGTTCTGACCTAGCGTGTGTGTGGATCCTGTCCCGCCGCGCCCTCCTTGTTCCAGAGCGTTGAGCCTGGTCCACACGTTATCAAGTGTTCCTCGCAGGTTCTCCACCTCCTCTCTGAGCAGACGCAGAGACCGGAGCTCCAGCTCCACCTCCAGCAGCTTCTCAGAGTGAGAGCTCATTAGTTTCTACAGGGAGACACACGATTGGCCAGTCGGGTTTAGGGGCAGGGCCAGTCTTTGGTTTCATTGGTTACCTCAGTGATTCTCAGGTGGAGACATAAACCCTTTTCACACATACGGAAATCTCCTGTAAAACTCCGGAGATTTGGCTACCTGGAGAGGCTTTAGGCTATATGTGAACGCAACCAGCTGCATTTTTCGCGTGGACTTTACCCGGAGTTTCTCCGGCCAGACACCTAGTATTTTATCCGCAGAAAGTCCGAGTGAGCTGATGTCTGAACACGGCAGCATATACTCCAGAGATTTCAACTCGAGCCAATGGGAAGAGAATGACGTTTAGATACAGTGACTGTTTAAAGTGTCTGCAAGCGAACACTACGATCTCCGTGCACGCAATTAAACGGCAGCATTATGTTTTCTGTTCGTCAGTATGTTGTTCTCCTCTCTTTTGTGGATGTTGTCATTCCATTGGATTACACATATCATAGTAGCCCGTGGTAGCCCGTCGTGTACCCCCCCCCCCCACAGGTGAGCAGTGATAAGCTGGTGTTGGTACCTGCATGGTGGCCAGTTTCTGCTCCATCTGTCGGTTCTTCTCTCGCAGCTCGTCGTTCTGATTCTCCAGCTCGGACAGACGACTGTTCAGAGCAGGAAGCACCTTGTACCTCTCCAACAGCTCCCCTTTAACATCCTCCACCTGGACACACACACACACACACACACACACACACACACACACACACACACACACACACACACACACACACACACACACACACACACACACACACACACACACACACACACACACACACACACACACACACACACACACACACACACACACACACACACACACACACACACACACACACACAGGTGAACTCCTGCAGGGTGAACCCTACAGTTACCTCACACTATTTGAGATTATATTTGACTTGATACAGTTTTAAAGGAAGCGTGTGCAACATGTTCTCCATAAATATATCTGAGATCAAGTCTATCCTGTGTAAATGTCTCTCTAAATCATGACTGTCGACAATGAGTGAGAAGCTTGAGTCCCGCTGGCTGTGTTGTTGTTAGCGCCGTGTTTACATGGACGGGACAGCTTGCAGCTCGAGTAAAGGACACTTTTGTCCGCCGCTTGTGCTTAATGGTGCTTAATTACTATTAATCATTATGATTTAAAATAAAACAGTAACAGCCAAAGTCTTCGTTCTTGTAGCAACAGAAAGTTAAGGCTTCTGTCCGTTTGTTTGTTCTAGTAGACTTTCTTACGATGTTGAAAAATTGTAAACTCAAAGGGCTGATGTGGTTGCTATGGTTACCTTCTTCTCTAACGTGGAGTTCCTGTTGGCCATCATTCTCAGGTGTTCAGCTGCAAAGGTGGACTCGTGCTGCCTCATCTCCTGATTCAAACCCTGACACACAGAAACGCTCGAAACGTTCAGTGAACACATCAACATACACACACAGTATACTGTACACAGGAGGAGGAAGAGGAGGAGGAGGAGGAGCATGAGGTGGATGAGGACAAGGAGCATGAGGAGGAGGAGGAGGAAGAGGAGGAGGAGGCAATGAGGAGCATGAGGAGGACGAGGAGGAGGAGCATGAGCAGGAGGTGGAGCATGAGGAGCATGAGGAGCATGAGGAGCATGAGGAGGAGGAGCATAAGGAAGAGGAGGAGGAGCATGAGGAAGAGGAGGAGGAGCAGGGGTGTTACCTTGAAGGTGCAGCCGTAGCGGTGGAACTGACAGGTCACCTGAGCTTTGGGACAGTCGTGTTGGTGATTGGAGAGCTGAAACATGAAAGAAGTCTTTAACACTAACAGGTAACATGGGGCTCAACAGGTGAAACACTGACACAGAAGTGAAGTGAGCAGCAGTCATCTAATTGGACGGCTGAAGACGGGCCGGATCGTACCTCACTGCGTGGCAGAGAGGAGAAGGAGCAGTGGTTTGGACAGGAAACGGGGAACGCTGGACACACCGTCTCTTTGTGTTTCTGAAAAAAAGACCAATTTTATCAGATCTTTTATTTGTTGCCCTCGAAAAGGTGGAGGAGTGTTCATGTTACCCTGTTATCCTCACTCTCCATCACCAAACAATTTGAACTCCTTGCCCTGAAGCTTGAATTCTCCCATGGCCAATCTCTCACAATTATAGGTTGTTATAGACCTCCCTCTGCCTCCCCTGAAGCCCTAACCTCTCTTGCATCTTGCGTGACTGGGTTTAATTCCAGTGAGCTTCTTTTGGTTGGTGATTTAAATCTTGACTGGTTGACTGCCTCGTCTGATAATCTAAAAGTTATCTGTGACTCACTAAATTTAACTCAATTGATCAGTTCCTCAACTCGGCCCAATACTAAAAACCCATCAAAATCTTCCTTACTTGACCTTATCTTAACAAACGCTCCCCACAAGTACACGGATACAGGTGTGTTTGCAAATGACCTGAGTGATCATTGTACCATTGCAGCTACAAGAAACTCCAAGCTTCCAAAGTCAAAGCCCAATATTATATGCAAAAGAGATGTTAAAAACTTTTGCATCTCAGCTTTAACACACGATTTAGCTGCCTTTGAGTGGAGTAGAATTGCTCTATTTGATGATGTAGAGCTGGCTCTGGAATACCTTATGATGAATTCCGACATATTGTCAATAAACATGCTCCTTTTCGAAAATTTAGGGTAAAGGGGCCGAAAAAAATCCCTGGTTTTCCTCTGATATTGGAAACCTCCTCAAAGAGAAAGACATTGCTTGGGCCAGGGCTCGGAAAACAAAGACAGAGGTAGACTGGCTCAGCTTTCGCCAGCTTAGAAATAAATGTACTTCCCTTATTAAGAGTGCTAAGTCTGACTTCTACTTAAATGAATCCATAAAAAATATAAATGACCCTAAAAAAATTTGGCAAGTCATATAATCTTCTTCAAATCATGTGACAACTAATGACTTACCAAGTTCTTTAATTACTCAATCTGGTACACTGTCTGATAAGACAGACATATTAAATTGTTTTAATGATCATTTTATTTCTGCTGGATCCTTGTTTGAGTCACTAAACCCTGAACTGACAAATGCTGGTCTGGCTAGTGTTAACACACCCTTGACTCCGCAGGCTGTGAGTGGACCCATCACTTGCCTGTTTGAGTTTACGTCTGTATCTGTCACTGAGGTAAACAATGCACTAAAGAGGCTGGACACAAGTAAAGCAGCAGGACCTGATAAAATTGAACCATTTTTCTTAAAGTTGGCTGCTGATTTTATTGCTGAGCCTCTCTTACATATTTTTAACCTGAGTCTTACCAGCAACAAAATTCCTAAAATCTGGAAGTCGGCCTTTGTTTTCCCCCTGTTAAAAGGGGGTGAACCCACAAATGTAAATAACTATAGACCAATTTCAAAAGTGTGTATTTTAGCTAAATTGTTTGAGAGGATCATCAGTGATCAACTAAAGGAATTTTTAGAATCAAATAATATTTTATCTCCTCTCCAATCTGGCTTTAGAAAACAGCACAGCACTGTTACAGCTGGGCTGAAGGTCCTAAATGTTTTAATTGAAGCTCTGGACAGCAAAAAATATTGTGTCGCTCTTTTTATTGATCTTTCAAAAGCATTTGACACAGTAGACCACAACCTGCTGATTCAAGCCTTACATCACACTGGCTTATCTAAACATGCAGCTGCCTGGTTTGCCAACTATCTATCCAACAGAACACAATGTGTTCAGGTGGCTGAAACTACCTCTTGCTTTCTGGACATTACTAAAAGGGGTGCCCCAAGGTTCAGTGCTGGGACCCATTTTATTTTCAATCTATATAAACAATCTCTGTAATAACTTGTCAAATGCAATGTATCATTTTTATGCAGACGACACTCACTCACTCACCCAGGCTTTTGAGTTTTTACAAGCTGCTTTTAATGTTATCCAGTCTAGTTTATATGATCTTAAATTGGTTTTAAACACAGATAAAACCAAGCTCATGGTTTTCCCTCATACAAAGGTGCTACCACAGAACATTACAAATACTGTAACATCTAAAGGAAAACCTATAGAGCAGGTTTTAAACTACAAGTACTTGAGTTTTATCCTAGATCAGGAGCTTTCATTTAAAGCTCATATCAATAATCTGGTCACTAAACTTTGCATGAAGCTTGGGTTCTTTTTTAGAAATAGAATCTGCCTCTCTCTCAGGGTCAGAAAGAAATTAGTGACAGCGACCTTCTTGGCCATTCTTGATTATGGGGACCTGCTTTATTTGAGTGCGTCATCCAACTGCCTCAAGTCCTTGGACACTATTTTTCATTCGGCACTGAGATTTGTCACTGGCTGTAGTCGTCTCACCCACCATTGTGAATTGTATTTGAAATCGAACTTGCCTTCTTTGAGTGCACGCAGATACGCACACTGACCCTAATTTATAAGGCTCTTTTAGGCTTGATTCCTTTATATTTGTGTGCTTTATTGCAGAGAACAAGCAGTCGCTATGCCCTGCGTTCTTGTACTACACTTGTTCTATCTGTTCCTTGGGTAAGGACTGAATCAGGAAAAAGAGCTTTCAGCTTTGCTGCCCCCTCGGCATGAAATACTCTACAGACTGAATTAAAACTCCCTGAACTTATTCCACTTGGAGCTTTCTGTTCTATCATGAGGGACAGACAGTGTGAGACCATTGAACAGTGTCTGTGTTTTTAAAATCTTAAATTGTTGTTTTATTGTTGTGTCACAGCTCCCTCACTTTCTTTTTTTATTGAAAACACTTTGTTGTTAATCTGTACTGTCACTTCATTGTAACTGTTCTTATGACATGTGCTGCTGACCTCTTGGCCAGGTCACCCTTGTCAAAGAGATCCTGATCTCAATGGGTTTCTTTATCTGGTTAAATAAAAGTTAATAAAAAAAAAAAAAGATAAAAACATCGAGATGTTATTTTAACACCACTCAAGTCCTCCCCAGTTCTCTGCAACTAGTCCCTGACAACTGCAACTGATCCCTAAACCTCTGCAACCCATCCCTGGAATACTGCATTCTAATCTATGACCTATATCGGATCCGCATCCTCATCTAGTCCCTAAACTCTGAAACCTGTCCCTGTCCCCTGAAGTTCAGTCAGAAGCGATGTCATCACTCACCTGCAGGTCAGTCAGAGGCATCTTGGTCAAGCAGAACTCACAGCCGGTCTCTCTGTGTTTACACTTCCAGTTCAGGTGGTCAGGAATCTCTTTCCTCATCATTCGCTCCTTACATTTACCCAACGGACAGGGCACCTCGAAGAACGGACACACATTCAGGTGGTCCTGCAGACAGACAGGTGAGACACGCACAGGTGAGACACACAGGACGGCTGAGGCGCTGCAATAGAATCACACCTGGGGGATATTTATAACTTTAAACCTGTTTTTCCTTTATTGTTCTAACCAGTGATTAAACTTTAACTCAGTTTAAAATGTAACATTATACAGGACTTTTTACAGCCAATCAGACAGCAGGATTCTCTGTTGCTGTGGTAACAGTGTATAATGATGATGCTCTCACAGGTATCTGTTGCAGACTCATCTGCTCCTGACAGCCGTTAGCTTCACTGCGACAGAAAACCTTCAGCGCCATGATCTCCCGATGACAGCAAACGTCTCTAAAGATCTGAAACACGAACACCAGAGCTTTAATAGGTAACCAATTATCCACCAATAATCAATGACGTCATCGTCTCTGTTGTGATGTCATTTCCTGCCCACCTTGTCTTTGAACAGAGGCTCCATGTCAGCTGGGCACACCGGGTTTGAATGACTGAAGGAGGAGAGAAGAGTTACTGATACACCTGAGGATGAACACACCACTTTACCTCACGACCTGAGGCACTTACACCTGTTGTAACATCACAGGTAAATATTCTAAATGTGTCATAGCACAGTTATTTATGTAACTGTGTTTCCATTACGTTGATCAAGTCACACAGGAGGACAAAGTGTGATCACCTGTACAGAGGTGATCACACTGAGGATTGTGCACTGAGGACACCAGAGCACAATGACCTTTAGCAAACATCTGGGACCACTTCCCATCTACCTGTCTCTCTCTGTCTCTGTGGATGTCTCACCTGAGGATGTCGTTGATGCAGCTCTGACAGAAGCGGTGTCCACACTCAGTCTGGCGCGGCTGACACAGGACCAGCCTGCAGGCCTCGCAGCAGTATTTAGCTTCTGGAGTTTCTATAAAGTGATCTCTGAATCCTCCATGAAGAGGCAGAAAACCTGCAGGAACACCTGAACAGAGAGAGAGAGTGGGAAAGAGAAATAGGGTGAGAGAGAGGGATAGAGGAGAGGGAGAGAGCGAAAGAGAGAGGGTGAGCGTATACCTGAGTTTATTCATCCTTACTGTGTTTGAAGTCAGAGTCTGAGAGAGCAGCATCTAGTGGACATTAAAGGAACTTCAGCTCTAAATTAAACTTGCAGCTAAGGAGGGAGCTGATTGGTCCTTTAGCTAATTAACTAGTACAAATCTAAGCCAATCACAGATCAGGGTTTGCTGGTGAGGTGTGATAGGTGTGTGTGTACCTTGTGAACTGTTGGGGTCGTTGGGAGGCCAGGGATTGACTGGCCGATGAGAGGGCGGTGGGATGGGTGGGACCACCGAGAGGGGCGTGGCCATGGAGGGTGCCACCTGCTGGAGGGGAATCTGCACCTCCCTCCCGTCAGCACTCCTCCCTGCTGACATGACCTGAGGGGGGACGAAATGTGGATGACAATAATGTAGAAACAAATGAATAAATATTGATAAAAGTGATAAAATCTCTGAACCCTGTCTGCACATGCTCAGTGGAGCAGAGGGGGGTGGCCTAGGACTGATCCCCTCCCCAGGTATGTTAAACATTATGTTGAAGTTGAGCTTTAGTATCCTGTGTGTGATTTTTCCGAGGATTTTCAGTTTCATTTTGCTTGGTCTTCACTCTGGAATCAATCAATCATGAGGCAGAAAACTCCCGCTTACTAAAAGTGACCTTTTCATGTTTTCTCGTTTAGTCGGGTCTTTGAAGCACCGAGAGCAGGAGCGCCTCCTGGGATTCTGGACCTCTCCAGAACAGCTCACACACACACACACACACACACACACACACACACACACACACACACACACACACACACACACACACACACACACACACACACACACACACACACACACACACACACACACACACACACACACACACACACACACACACACACACACACACACACACAGCTGATACACACACACACACATACCTACACACACAGACACACGCAAACATCTGATACAAACACGGACAAAAAACAAAATCACTTCCTGTCAGGGCTCAGCTGTGGGGATGCTAGGGGCTTTTCCAGAGTCTGCATCATTAACACACACACACACACACACACACGGACACACCACTTACTGTGTGTGACCTCATCACAGACTAAAGGACGGACTCTGATTTCTGACCAAACTTGAAGTAAAAAACTCCAGCTGATTTATTCTTAACAAAGACGAAATGTTGAAACTTTAGTCTTCTAAAATCACATGTTTCTTAACGATCTGTTTTTTAAAGTCTGAAATCTAAACACACCAACGCTTTAATATAACCTTCAAATGTTCAGCGCCGTCTAAACGGCTCAAACATGTCAAAGCTGTTTTTTAGACAGCGTGCAAGAGTGAAGACAATAAATGACCTGATGTAGGGTGGGTGAGACTTCTAGTCTTATTGCCATGGTAACAGAGAGTTTGAGGACAACATGTAGGTTATAATAATTCAAAATCAAGTTCAATTTTGTTTTAGAAACACAAAAACATTAAAGACGCAGAGTTTAACCTGGTCGCCATGGCAACCAGGAGGAGAAAACTCTGTTCCTTGTGAGAGTGTTGCTGTCATATGTCACTCAGGAAAACACCTGTGTGATGACCTTTGACCTTAAGAGTCTGAGAGGTTTTGAAATGAGACGAGGTCTCACTCTGACTCTGAAATCCTGACTGAGCTGTCAGAGCGGCCGTGTGTGAACGCTTCACAGAAACAGAAACTGTTTCAGCTCACTGCAGCAGAGGGGGGTTTCCTCTAAGTCACACCAGCTGATACACACATACACACACACACACACACACACACACACACACACACACACACACACACACACACACACACACACACACACACACACACACACACACACACACACACACACACACACACACACACACACACACACACACACACACACACACACACACTAGGCAATTTGGGCCGTGCCAGAGCGCGCTTCAGCCCTAACGTCCAGTTCATTTGAGTAGTGCTCAAGCTCCGATCCGTGCTCAAGCTCCGTACACTTCCTCGGCCCTGGCACGATTGGAAGAGGTGTGTACACGGGAACACAATGTGGACAGCCTTCATTATGGAGAAATCTGTTCTGGCTGTATCTCAACATGACTCAAAATAAGACACAAAGTCAGTAAAGCAGCTGTCATGTTCTCTGTGATGTTCTCTGATGTGCAGAAGCGGACTCGACCCTTTTATTTTATTTGATCTTATTTTTATCAAGTCCACCTAAAAGTCAGAGTTGTGAACACGCTTCATGATCACGTTATGTACAAAAGGTAACCGTACTCACTGATGAAGGAGGCAGGGGTAATCATGCTTAATTATGGTACAGGACGGCTGGGTCGAGTGCGCCCTAAGTTCTTCTTAAATGAGAATAAAAATTAAACACAAACACAAAAATAAAAACACAAAAATAAAAGAAATAAAGACTCGAAGCTACAATTAGCTGCTGCTAACTGTGCAACTTCTCACTCCACGACTGAGGACGACAGAGGACGTCTGAAGGCGAATGAGGACGTCTGCGGATGAATGAGGATGACAGAGGGCGACTGAGGATGAATGAGGACCTCTGAGGACGACAGAGGACGACTGAGGACGACAGAGGACGTCTGAGGACGACAGAGGACGTCTGAAGGCGAATGAGGACGTCTGCGGATGAATGAGGATGACAGAGGGCGACTGAGGATGAATGAGGACCTCTGAGGACGACAGAGGACGACTGAGGACGACAGAGGACGACTGAGGAAGACTGAAGACAACAGAAGAGGACTGAGGAAGACTAAGGACGACTGAGGGTGACAGGACGACTGAGGATGACTGAGGACGTCTGAGGATGACAGTGGACGAATGAGGACGACATAGGACATCTGAGGATGACAGAGGACGACTGAGGTTGACAGGACAAATGAGGATGACAGAAGACGTCTGAGGACGACTGAGGACGACAGAAGACATCTGAGGACGACAGAGGACGACTGAGGAAGACTGAGGACAACAGAGGAGGACTGAGGAAGACTGAGGGTGACAGAGGACGTCTGAGGACGACTGAGGACGACTGAGGGGACAGAGGGCATCTGAGGATGACAGAGGACTACTAAGGACGTCTGAGGGCGACAGAGGATAAATGAGGACGACAGAGGACTAATGAAGACGAATGAGGACGACAGAGGATGAATGAGGACGAATGAGGACGGCTGAGGATGACAGTGGATGACAGAGGACTGCTGAGGATGACAGAGGACGTCAGAGGATGACAGAGGATGACAGAGGACGACAGAGAACGACTGAAGACGTCTAAGGACAAGTAGTTTATTAAAAGTTTTGGAACTTCATCATTCCACAGATCATTGAAATAACAGATCGTTTAAAAACCCGAGCTATCCGATACATCTTCACCCTTCACGTCTTCCAGTCAAACGTCTGACTTCTGATTGTGTTTCTGCTAAAGTTTCGTTGTGAGTCTGTTTCCGTTCTGAGATCAGATCACCTGTATTGATCTCCCAGGGGAGGAGGAGGAGGGTAACAAACTGAAGTGAAACTTAACTCTTGGACATGTAACCACATCATCTTTTTGTCCCTCCTGTAGATCCATAGTTCACACAGGTTGTGGTTTGATGTGATCTGAAAGTAACTGCGCTCTCTGAGGAGACCCTTAACACATCATCAGCCACAGAAACACACCTGTGCGTTCTCTGCGTCGCCTGTGCTGCGTTCACTGACAGAGATTTTCTGTTTTAGTCTCAAATGACTCAAATAATTTTTCTGTGATTAAGAATGAAGCTCAGCGAGTTTCTGTTGGTCGACTTACTGCTCAGTCGTCTCGTTTCAAACACTGCACAGAGTCGTCCTGAGTCCTGATTGGACTGTTCAAAATACCATCCTCCAATCAGACACGAGGTGGTTAGAGTTTAAAACGAGATGACCTCCGTTCATTGGATGTCTGATAGTGTTTTAAACAGAACCTTAAAATAAAACTCAGGCTGCAAAAGAGAGAGAGAGCTCAACCAGGGCTGGTCCAGCGAGCTAGAGAGAGGGGAAAGAGAGAGCAGCAGAGGAGCGACGTTAATGAGAAGCTGAACATCTTTGTGTTTCGTTGATGAACGTGTCGAGGACAGAAAATGAACCATGACGACAGCTTCGTCCTCCTGGTTTTATAAATTGCCTGTCGGCTTTAATGTTTCTTAAAATACGAGAATTTGAACTTTGAAAAGATTCAAGTTGATATAAAAACATTGCTCATGTCGGGTTAGACATCCTGCACAAATAACATGCTTTAATTAAACTCTGCAACTCGTGCACGCCGTCCATCAGAACAGGGGAGACATGGAGCAGCTCATCAAAATGTTCTAAAGAAATAGATTTAAAAATAAATTTGCTGAGAGCGGTGTGCAGGAGAGAGACGAAGGCATCAAAAAATGAAGACAAACGTCAGCAGAAACGCTGCCAATGTAGTTTTTCTGCAGTTTTTGAAAAGTAAAAGTAAACAAATCTTCAGCTGATTGATCTGAACACTCCAAGTAAACGTTCAAAGTTCATACAGGACGAGGGAGAGAGAGAGAGAGCAGAAAGAGAGAGAGAGAGAGGGTTGTCAGGGTTCTTCAGAACTAACATCCACGATTTCATGTTGTCTCAATCTAAAGCTGTAGTCAGGAAGCTAAAAGAGTTTCATATCTTTTAAACGCCTGCCTGCGGCCCTGTTACAGCAAGAAGATTGTCCATGTGTACAGCCGGTTCTGATATCGATACCCATTTGATACCATGGTACCAGTATTTGGTCATTTGTTATTATAATAGAGATGTGATGGATCCGGTCTGATATCGGGTCAGATGCAGTTTACACGTCGATATTGGACTGACGTCAGCGATGAAGAACAATCATTGGTCACTTTAAAGCTTCTCAGCTCACACAGTCTCGCTTTGAAGACGTTCACAACTGAACTGTAAGAAGTGTCCACAGATCATCTCCATGACGACGTTCAGACTGTAAAGGGACTTTCTGATAGGACGCGGTGGGCGCACGTTGCTAGGGGACAGAAACGATAGTCTGGAAAAGTAGCTTGTTGGATGTGCAGTGTTTTTGTTTCTGTCCACTCTTCAGTAGAAAGCTCTGACCTCTCTCCTGCAGAGGAGACGAGCAGTGAAGAAGAAGAAGAGGGCGTGGCTTCATGAAATCCTCAGAACATGACAGGATGTGGGAGAGTCTTGGCTCGTCTAGGAGCTGCAGTTCTATAACGAGCGCTTCACACATTTCGGCTGCTGTTGGAAACACGCCTGGTACGCCGAAACTGTCCGACATCTTCACAAACTAGAGCTCTCTCCGATGTCCCAGTAGGTCTTTAGAGCTCAGGAAAGAGGGACATCGTTTGTTGACACCTGATCTTCCCTCCGATTGGACTGCGCTGAGGTGACATCACGGAGCACTGCGCCCAAGATTTTTAAACTTCAACGCAAGAACGACGAGCTTTAACACAAGGTTCTATCTGAACCACTTCTCTTGCCCGCTTCCATCACTGCAACACCTGTTGATTTGACCTGATAACTACTCTCATATCTGGCAAACCGAGGGGCGTCCAAAACGGCCATGTAGGGGTGCCTTAAAACCGCCTACCTTCTCTGGTCCAAACAAATCCAGAGCATTCAGGACCAGAATCTAAAGTTAGAAGGAGGACATACTGGCTGCTGCATTGTTGTCAGAGAAGCCAGCACTTCAACATATCATGTTTCCTTAATGTCTGATCATATAGTAAGGTCACTTTATCATTTCACTCACTACACATCTCACTGACTGGACCTTTCATTTACTTTGATATCCTTATATACAAACAGAGAGAACTCGGGGTGCTGATGTCATCTCACAGCTCTACATGATGAGTCTAACACAAAGAAAGGCTTTAATAAATACAATAACAACATCTCCCTGTCAGTGAATATCAAACCATAAATACGATTATAACAGTGAGAATCATCAAATATTCAGAAAGATGAAATAAAACGTTTGTTTTCTGATCACTCTTGAATGAATAATTGCTCCTTATATAAGGACATATAAAGCGGATCTTTACGGTTTAAATTCACTCTGAGTTTGATTATTTAGGTCTGACTGTAGTTTTTGTATCCTTTGTGAGATTAAACGTTAGCTGCTCTTCTAGTTATTGATCGATTATTGATCATTAATTGATCTTTGGCTCGATTTATTCTGTCTGTGAATCTGTAAACACACTCAGCTCGTGCTAACACTGTTAGCTTCTTTAGCTTCTTGTTTGTCTATTGTTTGTTCAATAAAGATTATTTTAGTTTAAACACATACACACACACATACACACGCGCACGCGCGCGCACACACACAGAGCTAGCTGTAGCATCTGTAGTTCTTCCCTCGATTATAGGCTAATACAAACAGCTAACATGTTCTGTTAGCATCTGTGGGTTCTCTAAGGGTTCTACTGAGGTTCTGCTGAGGTTCTAGTCTCTGCGGGACTCACATGAATCTCCTCCGCAGGCCACAGCTCGGCTCAGCTCGGCTCGGCTCGGCTCAGCAGCTCCTCGGCTCGGCGGACTCTCTCCCGGATTCAAACCGTCGACCTGCCGCTCCCGCTGCCTCGGAGCCTCCAGGCTTCAGGCGGACTCGTCATGGTCCGGGTTCGTGTTCGGGGTTCGGGTTCGGGGTTCAGTCGGTCCGCTCTGTGAGGGAGAGTCTCTGGGATCCAGTTCACAGATCCAGCGGAGAGGACTAGGCTGATCACACTGGAAACCCCCTCCGCTGCTTCCGCCCAGGAAATCCCCCAGCTGCCCGGAGACCCAGCCCACCAGCAGGGGGCGCTGTTTACCTCAGGCTGCCCGGAGACCCAGCCCACCAGCAGGGGGCGCTGTTTACTTCAGGCTGCCCGGAGGGAGAGCTTTATGTTTCCGTCTGTTAAATAAAGTTGTTGGTATGCTTGTGTGCTCGTGTATTACTTTCTTTTTGTGTAAGGACCTCCTTGGAAATTAGATGGTACATCTGAAGGAGTTAACCTTTATTAAATCAATTCAAATTAATTAATTCAGATTAAAACATCAATTAAAGGGTTAACGTCTGGGATCAAAGAGTCACTCAGATTCTGAGGTCGATATAAAACTGGAGAAAATCAGAGACTGGGAAACATTTAGGATTCAAGTTGAATTTGATTTATTCTTTAGCCCTCAGTTTAATTTATTCATCATCAGTGATTCGTTCTTTACTTTGGTTCAAAGAGCCCTCTGTAGTTTAGTTCAGAACGCTGCTGTTAGATTTGAAGTTGATGACTTTGATTGAAATAAATGTTAATCTGTAAACATCAAATTTAAAATACTTCTGAGTTTTTTATTTAAAATTAAATGTGTGTTAAAAGAAACAGACAAATGAGGAAGAAAAGTCATTTATTGATGAACTTTGGTTTCATTATCATTTCTCTAAAAAGGTCCTAAAATCCCAGAAACATGATGACATCATCAGGACAGGTAAGGTCCCCTACCTGAGTGACATCATCCAATATGGCTGCTTCAGTTGACCCTACCCTCAAAAAAAGCCACCTCCATACACAGGAAGACAAATAAAGTAAAAGAAAAAGATCCAAATAAAACAGTTTGAAACTAGAAAAAACAAAGGAAATAAACAGGTCCCACCCACTTTGATTGACAGGTCAGCCTGTTTCCTGATTGGTCCAGAGCAAGCAGCGATAAAAGGTGACAGTTCACGCCCTTTTACCTGATCAATAAAAGTCACACGTCCTGATAAACGGAGAAAATATAAAATAAACACATGATGACATCATCAAACCAGGGGGCGGGGTCAAAACGTCTCAGGAGGCCAGGGGCTTCTGGGATTCCACTGGAGAGGATGGGTCCTGCTGAGACCAGAAACACAGTTATCTACCTGCAGACAGAGAGTATTCTGGGATCTGTAGTCAACATCAGACCTTCTCCTCACCTCCTTTGTCTCCTTGGTGGGAAGCTCTTCTTCCTCAGGACACACCTCCATCTTCTCCTCCATCTTGTCGTCTTCTCCACCCACGACTCCGCCCTCCATCCCGTGTTCAGCCTCCCACTCCTGAAGAACCTCGTCCAGGTTGAACCGCCGCCTGTAGTTCACCAGGAAGTTCTTCACCTGAACCACCGACTTGTTACCTATCACATCTGAGATCGCCTGGAAGTCCCGCCCATACTTTCTGATGGCTGCATGTCATTGGAGAAAGGGAGAGTCACCGACCAATCACTGACTGAGGTTTAATTAAATCAGCAAAAGTTTCTGATATCAGGTTCAGGTGTGTGTTCATCTGGTTGCGGGTAGTTCAGGTGTGTTTTCGCCTGGTTACAGTTAGTTCAGGTGTGTGTTCGCCTGGTTACGGGTAGTTCAAGTGTGTGTTCGCCTGGTTACGGGTAGTTCAAGTGTGTGTTCGCCTGGTTACGAGTAGTTCAAGTGTGTGTTCACCTGGTTATGGGTAGTTCAGGTGTGTGTTCGCCTCGTTACAGTTAGTTCAGGTGTGTGTTCGCCTGGTTACGGGTAGTTCAGGTGTGTGTTCGCCTGGTTACGGGTAGTTCAAGTGTGTGTTCACCTGGTTACGAGTAGTTCAAGTGTGTGTTCACCTGGTTACGAGTAGTTCAAGTGTGTGTTCACCTGGTTACGGGTAGTTCAGGTGTGTGTTCACCTGGTGTGTGTTCGCCTGGTTACGGGTAGTTCAGGTGTGTGTTCGCCTGGTTACGGGTAGTTCAAGTGTGTGTTCACCTGGTTACGAGTAGTTCAAGTGTGTGTTCACCTGGTTACGAGTAGTTCAAGTGTGTGTTCACCTGGTTATGGGTAGTTCAGGTGTGTGTTCGCCTGGTTACGGGTAGTTCAAGTGTGTGTTCACCTGGTTACGAGTAGTTCAAGTGTGTGTTCACCTGGTTACGGGTAGTTCAGGTGTGTGTTCACCTGGTGTGTGTTCACCTGGTTACGGGTAGTTCAGGTGTGTGTTCACCTGGTTACGGGTAGTTCAGGTGTGTGTTCGCCTCGTTACAGTTAGTTCAGGTGTGTGTTCACCTGGTTACGGGTAGTTAAAATGTGTGTTCACCTGGTTAGGGGTAGTTCAGGTGTGTGTTCACCTGGTTACGGGTAGTTAAAATGTGTGTTCACCTGGTTAGGGGTAGTTCAAGTGTGTGTTCACCTGGTTACGGGTAGTTCAGGTGTATGTTCACCTGGTTACGGGTAGTTCAGGTGTATGTTCACCTGGTTACGGGTAGTTAAAATGTGTGTTCACCTGGTTACGGGTAGTTCAAGTGTGTGTTCACCTGGTTACAGGTAGTTCAGGTGTGTGTTCACCTGCTTACGGGTAGTTCAGTTGTGTGTTCACCTCGTTACGGGTAGTTCAGGTGTATGTTCACCTGGTTACGGGTAGTTCAGGTGTGTGTTACCTTGTACAGCTAGAAGCTGCTCCTCTGTGGTCCAACGAGTGTTAAACTTCTGATTCACCTGAAACAAAAACAAGGGACAGGTGAACACCAAAAAACAGCTGTGATTTCAGGTAGGGTTTTGCTGTGTTACCATGGTTACCTCAGGTTGTCTGAAATCGTTGACACCTGAACTGAGTTTCTCTTTCAGAACACCGTTTGACTGTTTAATTGTTTGGATCTGAAACACAGGAAGAGAGAGACATGTTAGGAGGGAGAGACAGGTGAGGGCAGAGAAAGAGAGACAGGTGAGCAGGCAGACAGACTGGTAGACGCACCTGTCTCTTGATGGAGACCAGCTGACAGTCCAGCTGTCTGATGAGTCCCTGAGGAGACGCAGAGGAGAGCGAGACCACGTCCTGCTGGTTCAGAAACATTCCCCGAGGAGGACGTTTCTTCAACCGCTGAGACGCCTTACTGCCCATCTACAGCCACACAGAGAGAGGGAGACAGGTAACTATCGCCTGACTGAAAGAGAGACAGGTAACTATCGCCTGACTGAGAGACAGACAGGAACCTATCACCTGACTGAGAGAGAGAAACAGGTAACTATAACCTGACTGAGAGAGACAGGTAACTATCACCTGACAGACAGAGAGAGAAACGGGTAACTATCACCTGACTGAGAGAGAGACAGGTAACTATCACCTGACTGAAAGAGAGACAGGTAATTATCGCCTGACTGAGAGAGAGAGACAGGTAACTATCACCTGACTGAGAGACAGACAGGAACCTATCACCTGACTGAAAGAGAGAGACAGGTAACTATCACCTGACTGAGAGAGAAACAGGTAACTATCACCTGACTGAGAGAGAGAGACAGGTAACTATCACCTGACTGAGAGAGAGACAGGTAACTATCACCTGACAGAGAGAGAGAGTGAGACAGAAAACTATCACCTGACTGAGAGAGAGAGACAGGTAACTATCACCTGACAGAGAGAGAGAGTGAGACAGAAAACTATCACCTGACTGAGAGAGAGAGACAGGTAACTATCACCTGACTGAGAGAGCGAGACAGAAAACTATCACCTGACTGAGAGAGAGACAGGTAACTATCACCTGACTGAGAGAGAGAGACAGGTAACTATCACCTGACTGAGAGAGAGAGACAGGTAACTATCACCTGACTGAGAGAGAGACGGGTAACTATCACCTGACAGAGAGAGAGACAGGTAACTATCACCTGACTGAGAGAGAGAGAGAGAGACAGGTAACTATCACCTGACTGAGAGAGAGACAGGTAATTATCACCTGAACAAGAGAGAGACAGGTAACTATTACCTGACTGAGAGAGAGACAGAGAGAGAGACAGGTAACTATCACCTGACTGAGAGAGAGACAGGTAACTATTACCTGACTGAGAGAGAGACAGAGAGAGAGACAGGTAACTATCAACTGACTGAAAGAGAGACAGGTAACTATCACCTGACTGAGAGAGAGACAGGTAACTATCACCTGACTGAGAGAGAGACAGGTAACTATCACCTGACAGAGAGAGACAGGTAACTATCACCTGACTAAGAGAGAGACAGGTAACTATCACCTGACTAAGAGAGAGACAGGTAACTATCACCTGACAGAGAGAGACAGGTAACTATCACCTGACTAAGAGAGAGACAGGTAACTATCACCTGACAGAGAGAGAGAGACAGGTAACTATCACCTGAGAGAGAGACGGGTAACTATCACCTGACTGAAAGAGAGACTGGTAACTATCACCTGAACAAGAGAGGGAGCGAAAGAGAGAGAGAGAGAGAGAGAGAGAGAAAGACAGGTATAGATCAGGTATATTTACCTTCAGTCCAGCTGGTTTGACCTCTGTCCTCTCTGGTCCAGAGCTCACCTGAAACAAAAGCAAAGAAAAATAAAATCAGTGAACAGTCGGGTTCATGGTCTGGTTCATGGTCTGGTTCATGGTCTGGTTCATGGTCTGGTTCATGGTCCAGTTGAGACCAATGATCCCTGCAGCATGTACTGGCTCTGCTCCAGGTTCTCCTACCAGGTGGGTGTACCTGGAGAGGAGCTCCCAGGTGCGCAGGTGGAGACTCTGAGGGGAAGTTAAAATGTGCTTTACCTCCTTCTTCTCCTCTTTTTTGGGATCAAACTCGGAGTCACTCTGAGGGTTTACGTGTCTGTCTTCAACTTCTTCGTCACTGAAACACAGAGTTCAAACTTTAATGAATCCTCCAATCAGGACACAGCACTCAGGTTAGGACAGTACCTGTCACAGAGGATGTCTGTAAGGTTTCACACCTGGAGTGTTACCTGTGGTGTCAGGTGACCTGTGATGTCATGTTACCTGTGGTGTCACGTTACCCGTGGTGTCACGTTACCCGTGGTGTCAGGTGACCTGTGATGTCACGTTACCTGTGGTGTCACGTTACCCGTGGTGTCACGTTACCCGTGATGTCACGTTACCCGTGATGTCACGTTACCTGTTGTGTTGTTAAAACTAATTTGACCTGTTTTGGTGTGTTGAGTGTATCTTGTGTCTGACGTTACCTCAGGTGTTACTCCACCTGAAATCTAAGCTGTGTTACCTGTGCAGGTTGCAGCTCACCTGTCGTCTCTCTCTCTCTTCTGCTTCCGTGTCTGTCGATCCATCAGACTTGTTTTACTGCGACTTTTCTTCCACGAGTAATAAAACCGAACCAGACTGGCCATCGACTTGTCAGGTAACTACAGAGAGAGAGAAGGACTTTAACAGACACACCTGTACTGGTCCCAGTCACATCACTGTACTGGTCCCAAATACGTCACTCTACTGGTCCCAGTCACATCACTGTACTGGTCCCAGTCACATCACTGTACTGGTCCCAAATACGTCACTCTACTGGTCCCAGTCACATCACTGTACTGGTCCCAGTCACATCAATGTACTGGTCCCAGTTGTGTCACTGTACTGGTCCCAGTCACAGCAATGTACTGGTCCCAGCCACATCAATGTACTGGTCCCAGTTGTGTCACTGTACTGGTCCCAGTCACAGCAATGTACTGGTCCCAGTCACATCACTGTACTGGTCCCAGCCACATCACTGTTCTGGTCCCAAATACGTCACTCTACTGGTCCCAGTCACATCACTGTACTGGTCCCAGTTGTGTCACTGTATTGGTCCCAAACACGTCAATGTACTGGTCCCAGTCACATCACTGTACTGGTCCCAGTCACGTCAATGTACTGGTCCCAGTCACGTCAATGTACTGGTCCCAGTCACGTCAATGTACTGGTCCCAGTCACGTCAATGTACTGGTCCCAGTCACGTCAATGTACTGGTCCCAGTCACATAATAAACTGGTGTTAATGTGGCGTACCATCTGCTGGATGCGGTGGAAGCTCTTCCCGTGAAAGCTGAACGCCTGCTCAAACAGAACTCTGTCCTCCACCGTCCACTCATCAGGAAACGGTGTGAAGTTCGGAAGATCAGCCAGAGACTTCTCGATGTTGTGTTTGTGCCAGAAGAGCATCCCCAGGGCCTGCAGACAGACAGACAGGCTGTGAGACAGACAGACAGACAGACAGACAGGCTGTGAGACAGACAGACAGGCTGTGAGACAGACAGACAGACAGACAGGCTGTGAGACAGACAGACAGACAGGCTGTGAGACAGACAGACAGGCTGTGAGACAGACAGACAGTTGACCTGCTCCATGTTGTATCCGTGCTTTTCTTTGGCGATGGCGATGTATTCGTCCACTGGAAACAAAGACACGTTCAATGTAATTCTCCTCCTGACCACACGTCCATCATACTGGTTTATACATTCCTTCATATATACTGGTTTATACATTACTTCATATATATATGTAAAAACTGGTTTATAAATGACATCATGGACTGGATTCATGTGCATGTTTCTTACACTGAGTCTGGTTCAGACAGCTGCTGGGGATCCACACCAACATGCCCAGGTTCTCTCTCAGGTGAGCTGCCTGGGCCACTTCTGACACACACACACAAATACACACAAATTAAAGCTGCGCCGTGTTTTATTACTACGATATTATGAGAAAGACAAACTTCAGACAGCAGAGTCACATCAGGAGAGGAATTAATCCATCAATAATAACCTGCACTCCGTTTAGCGTGCACAGCCGTACCAAAGCGTTGCCAACATGTGTGCAATTAACCTGCAATTTATCATAATACAACCAAGACATTACTCAAATATTGGTGCCTAGAACTGATGTTTGCCGTGGTAACAGACTTGTTTTGATAAAGACGTTGGTCCTCAGTCTGCGAGCTCATTTGTGTCATTTTGGTGTTTGTAACGGTTAGTTCTCATCACAGACTGTAAATATGAATGTATGAAGCCTGAGTGATGTCACCCGTCTGTTCCTGCAGGGGGCGCTGGAGTCCCCTCGATGGCGGTCTCCATGCTGGAAATGCTGTCTCAGTCTAACTTTCAGTCAACATAACAACAGGCTGGGAGCTGAGGCGGGTTTGAAGCCTCCTGACAAACCGTTACACCGCGCCCGCCTGTCAATCAGGTCAGCTACACGCCTTATTGTGACTAACTCTTATTCTTCATCAAATCAAAACGGATGAGTCATCAAAACATTCACCCCCCGTACAGTGTGTGCTGATCGAGACATGAGCTAATCAGATCTATTTGTTTTTTTGAACCAGGCTGTAAACATGTTAATCTCTGCTGTAAAAACAGGCTTTTTTCAATGGGTGTGTATGTGACTTCCTGTGCTTCTGCAGCCAGCCTCTAGTGGACACTCGAGGAACTGCATGTTTTTACATTTCTGCTTTATCCATTCATATTTATAGTGGTTATAATGGTTTTCCCTTAACAAAAGAGTGCCAGACAGCGCAGTGGTTATGTTGCACGCCCTGTGTACAGAGGCTATAGTCCTCATCGAAGCGCCTCAGCCCTTTGCTGCAGGTCATCCCCCCAACTCTCCCCTCCAAACATCTCCTGTCTCTCTTCAGCTGGAAACACAGAGTCAATAAATATACGGATGCTTTTTCTGGTAAAGGCGTCAAAACAACAATTGTCTATCTTTGGTGTTTCTTTATTCCTTTGTTCTGTCTCTTCTGTTTAATGCTTTCTTACAGAATATATTTGTTCAATAAACTAAATCAAACAGAGAGCGCAGTGTGTGAACATGCTGTGTGAGACTTTATAATAAAACCAGTCTAAACCGGACTGTAGATCAGCTCCAGGATCAACAGTGAGAGGGCTGTTCACTGTAGAAATACACACAGTAGAAGTGACCTGTTATAGATCTATAGGCTGTAGAAGATACGCTGTATTTAAATATGTTAACAGTTGAACGTCTCCTTTACAGAACTGGAACCAGTATAAAACGTGTACTGTAGAACTAGATCCAGTTTCAGAGGATCAGAACCAGTCTGAGGGCTCTAACCAGTACACTGGTCTTCTGTTCTACTGTTGTTCGAGGCTACCTATCCACCTCCAGGCTAACGAGTAACAATCAGGGTCTTACCCGGGTCAAAGTCCGGAACAACGGCCTGGTACTGCGTCCCGACCCGCATCCCTCCTCCACCTATAAACACACACACACACAGCAGAGCTCAGTAATAGTACACAAGAGTACACAAAAGTACACAGCAATACTTTAGTGATCGAGGCTACCCACCATGCTCCTCGTCGCTGCTGGAGCCTGAACTTCCTTCTTCCCAGCAGTTGTTCGTGCTGGTTCCATTACCGGACAGGCTTTTTCCGCCGGTGTTCGCTGCTGCCCCGGGGCCGCTGCTGCCGCTGCCCGCCGGGGCTCTGCCTCTCCGCTTCCCCTGAGCCTCCGGGTTTCTCTCCAGCATCGCCGGCATGACGAGGACGGAGGCAGCCCGGGCTGTACGCTAGCTGCTAACTAAGGCTAATTGTTTGCTAGTTAGCTTAGCTGCCCCGCGCACAGAACCGAACCGGCTAACTATCACCGGAGCTAAGCTAACAGTCCTGTCCGGAGAGCAGCGGGGAGGTTCGGTGTGAAACAGACTCTCGGAGGAGGAAATGATCCGTGAGATGAAGCTAACAGAGGCTAGTACAGCTACAGCGGAAAGATGCTAACAGTTAACCTGAGACTAAAGCTCCTCACTGAGTCCAAAAAGTTCCGGAACAAGCTGCCGGAACCAGAAGGAACTAGATAAAACCAGACCAGTACCGACAGACAGACCCACAGACACCCAGAGCAAAACTATCGATAAAAACTGAAGGAAACTGATCAGAGATCAGTCAGTGTGAGGCTGATCGATCCCAGAGGAGGAGCGCGTGTGTGTGTGTGTGTGTGTGTGTGTGTGTGTGTGTGTGTGTGTGTGTGCGCGTGTGTGTGTGTGTGTGTGTGTGTGTGTGTGTGAGACCTCAGCTGCCATCACACGTCACATTAAAACATCAAACACTGAAATAGTTATAAATTAATAAATGAATCATGTGGACTGGATTAAACAAAATCACAGTTTACCAGTATGAATAAAGATCATGGCTCTGATGAAATGTTAGTCTTCACAATAATATTTATTAATAATAAAAATATTAATTTTATCAGTTGCTTTAAATAACAGAACTGAAATGGAATAAAGAAATACGAACCATAGTTTCTAGATGTATTCATCTACAGAGTAAATAAAATGGGACTGAGCTGTGTCGGCAGCTCAAGGTTAGCAGAATAAAAGACAAAGTGTGGTATCATATCTCATCCTATAATATCTGTTCATATCGTTTAGAGTCGCATCATGCATCATCATGATTTGATTTTTAACTTCTATTTTTATTTTTAATAATTATATTCCCGTCCCCTGTTTTCTGGAGCTGCTGTAATGCACAAATTTACCCCACGGGGGATCAATAAAGTTTATCTTTATCTTTGTCTTTATCCTAATGGAACCTATCTGCATCCTCCAGTGGTGAATAATGACATTGATGCTGTGTGTAAGTGTAAAACCCTGCAGTTCCTCGAGTGTCCACTAGAGGCTGGCTGCAGAAGCACAGGAAGTCACATACACACCCATTCTAAAAAGCCTGTTTTTACAGCAGAGATTAACATGTTTACAGCCTGGTTCAAAAAACAAAATAGGTCTGATTAGCTCATGTCTCGATCAGCACACACTGTACGGGGGGGGGGGGGGTGAATGTTTTGATGACTCATCAGTTTTGATTTGATGAAGGATAAGAGTTATTCACAATAAAGCGTGTAGCTGACCTGATTGACAGGTGGGCGCGATGTAACGGTTTGTCAGGAGGGCTAAAACCCGCCTCAGCTCCAGCTCTCAGTCTGTCTGAAAGACTGAAAGTTCAGTAAAGTTCAGAAAATTTCCAGCATGGAGACCGCCATCGATGGGACTCCAGCGCCCCCTGCAGGAACAGACAGGTGACATCAATCAGACGCCTTTCATTGGCAGAGTGTAGTGGGTTGAGGAGTGTAGACCTGGATTATAGAGTTTAGGAGAGGAGGAGCCGTTTTTGTCGCTGTTTTTTAAACGAGCAGCAGAGTTTTAAATTTCAGCAGGAACTGGGAGTCAGAGGAGGGAGAGGAAGTAGGTTGAAGACCAGTCGTGCTGCTGCATTTTGTTTTATCTGCAGGGGTTTGATAGTGCATGTAGGAAGACCTGCCAGTAGAGAGATGCAATAGTCAATGCATGATATCACAAGAACCTGTACCAGGAGCTGTGTAGCGTGTTCTGACAGGTAAGGTCTGATCTTCCTGATGTTGTACAGGGCAAATCGACATGACCGGGCAATCGAGGCTACTTGAACCTTAAAAGTTAGCTGGTCATCAATCATGACACCCAGGTTCCGGGCAGACTTTGTGGGCATGAGTTTGGTTGTTCCAAGCTGGATATTGATCTGTGGTTGCATAGAGGGACTGGCTTGAATGACAAGGAGCTCAGTCTTTGAAAGGTTGAGATGAAAGTGACGTTCATTCATCCATTTAGAGATATCAGCAAGGCATGACGAGATTCTTGCTGACACTGTTACATCGTCTGGCCGGAATGACAGGAGGAGCTGGGTATCGTCAGCATAGCAGTGGTATGAGAAGCCATGAAAGCGGATTATTGAACCAAGTGAGCTTGTGTATATGGAGAAGAGAAGGGGACCGAGCACAGAGCCCTGAGGTACCCCTCTCCCTTCCAAGACACTCTAAAACATCGCCGGAGAGATAGGACACGAACCAGCAGAGGGCAGATCCTGAGATGCCAAGTTCAGAGAGCGTTGATAGGAGGAGTTGATGGTTGACTGTGTCAAAGGCAGTAGACAGGTCTAGCAGTAATAGAACTGAGGACTGACCCGCAGCTCGAGCCAAACGTAGCGATTCTTTTCCTGACAGTAGTGCAGTCTCAGTAGAGTGGCCCAGCTTAAAGCCTGACCGATTTAAACAGATCACTTCTTGACAGGAACTCAGAGACTTGATTAAAGCTCTTGAGTCCTATGTGATGCCATCATGTACTAACAGGCTGTAGATCAGTTCATCTGTCTGATTGACTGTTTGCTTGTTTTTTAAAATGTGTGCAGTTACAGTCGGTGAACAGCAGGAGGAGCTCTTCAACAACTCAACTCACTGACCTCAGAAATGGAAAAAGAACAATTCATGTGACAGCTCACAGCTGTAAGATATATGTTCAAAGATAAAAAGTCAACACATTTTAAACAGAGGCAAAAATTTAAAATTATTTAATAGATTAAAATGTTAAACTAAGAAAGACTTTAATTAACTGATCAGTGTGTGCGTGCATGTGTGTGTTTTTAGCAGCTGACTGTAAACATATCTTTGTTTCCTATATATCGACACACACACACACACACACACACACACACACACACACACACACACACACACACACACACACACACACACACACACACACACACACACACACACACACACACACACACACACACACACACACACACACACACACACACACACACACACACACACACACACACACACACACACACACACACACACACACACACACACACACACACACAGAAACAAAGATACACTGTGTGAAAGTTTGAAGTCATATCAGTTATGAGCAGTCGATCAGAATCAAACCGACAGTCAACTTCATGACTTTATTACATAAACTCCTTCAGTCACTTGAAGGCCGCTATGTTCAGAATGTGAGACACTTGATCCGCAGACCCGGCCCCCAAACAAACAACCACACATGGAGCTGAAGTGGCGGGAGCAGGGGGAGAGGCGGTGCTAGTGTCTGTGAGTGTGTGTGTGTAGAGGGCAGTGTGTTGTGGGTGGGAGGTGAAACTATAAAAGTGTACTGGAGCTGAGGTTGGAGGTTTGAGTGAGAGTCCATCTAAGACCGTGCAGGCTGAACCAGCATCAGGATTAGTCCGTTTGGAATTTAGTCTTTCAGGTGGATCTCCAAGACTCTCCCTCAGACCTCAGAGACTCTCCCTCAGACCAGGAGTATCTCTCCAGGTGACTCAGGGTGTCATCATGCCGTGGGTTCTTTCCTCTCAGATGGAGCACCTGTCTTCGTCTCCATCTCAGCGTGAGTGCGAGCGGACGGCGTTCTCGTTTTACTGTGCCGTTCGGGAGCAGCTGCCCGTGTGGCTGCTGGAGGACATGAGGTGCATGGAGGTTTTCTGCTGGGAGGACGGACAGCCGAGAGCGTTCCTGCCTTCTGAGGCGCTGCTCTACGCACTCGTACACGACCACCAGGACTATGCACGCTATCTGCTCAACAGGTACTCAGTGAGCACGCTCAGAGCCCCACGCTGTAGCTTCTGTTGTTGTCGTAACAACGGCGCGCCACACCTGTCGGTGGCGGTGCGGTATGACCGTGTGACGATCCTCAGCATGATGATGGAAGCCCTGAAAGACTGCGACATCCAGAGTGAGTGGAGACACTACCTGGACAGCTGTGGCGGCTGCTCGCACGTGGCCGACTCAGGAAAGACGGCGCTGCAGTTGGCAGTGGAGCTGTCGCGGCCTGACTGTCTGCTGTTGCTGCTGGTTCATGGAGCTCAGCCTGATGGCCTTGACCTTGCACTGCAGCGACTTGTATCCTGCGACCCGACAGAGCGACGCCACGCTCAGCGCTGCCTCGACTTCCTGCTTCTGTTCTTACCCAAACCACTGGCACTGAACTGCCTGCAGGAGGAGCCGCAGCGCTGGCAAAGCCTTCTGGGAACTGAAGTGTTTAGCTGGTTGTGTGGTCTGTCTCCGCCCCCCCTCCTGCTGCAGTCTCTCAGGTGTTTAGCCCGGTCTGGTCCGGATCAGATCAATGCACTTCCAAGCTTCCTGCAGCCACACAGCTGGCAGTGACATCATCTGTCACCATGGAAACACACAGTAAATACCTCAAGACTGCTGTGATTGGAGGGTTGTTGATGATGTAAATAAAATGTAAATACAGTCTGAAGAAATGTGAACTCTCAACAGAGATAAAAAAAAAAAAACTGCTGAGTCAGCGTCCACAGACAGAAACCTGGTGTCTGCATGCAGTCTTTGGGACCCTGAGGAGACAATACGAGGTCTGACCTCAACCCGGATCAGACTTTAATGACTCTTTAAATCGTTTTCTGTTTATTGGTCAGCAGTGAAGTTTTTCTTCAAGTGACGCTGAAATAATCTTAAAGGACATTTTGACCTCCAAAGGTTCCCTGGTGAAAATATTTAACGTTTGTTTGAACATGTTGACTGATGTGATTGTGTGAACATGTTTCTACCTCAGCACGGACTGAATCTCTGAACCCAACAGGACACATCTTCAGCTTCCTGTTTTAACCACAGAAACATCAGTTATGAATACAGACAGACCAGATTGATTGTTTGAATCTCATGTGAATGAACATTTACCAAAACAACCAAACAGCTGATGGAGAGGCAGAGAGAGTCTGAAATACTGAGCCAGCATCCTGAAGCTCTAACCCGCTGTCTTTGTTTTTCATTCAGTGTTGAACTTATCGATCATATTGATCGACCTCCGCTGCTGGACACGCCTTAGATTATAAACCAATCCATGCTCTCCGTAGGTCTCCTGTGTTCATGAAGGTTTGGAGATGAATGTCTTCAGTACTGTTTTTGTCTGAACTCTCTGACCTGTGAATGACTTGTCGATAATTACCTGTAAATAAAACATATATATCATAAAGTGTGTGCCCTGAGTAATGTCTGCAGGTAAACTCAGGCTGACTACAGACCACTGAGGTGTTCACAGGCATGAGCAGGCCTCGGTCAGTCGTTCAGAGCACGGCCAAGCTTCCATATTATGACATCAGACCTCCATAAAGCCTCACTGAGTTCTACAACACAGCTCCATCAGGACATCACACCTTTAATCTGACAATGACTCTGTGGTGACAGGGTGACTGATTCAGATTTGTGTCATGATTTTTAAATAACGAAGGTTTTACAGACGTTAAAGTTTCTCAGATTGCTGGAAAGTGGTTTTGAAGTGTGACGGGTCGACTCTACTGAGCATGTGCAGAACACACAAGTCTGAGGGAAGCCTGAAGACTGATTAGGTTTGTGTGTGTGTGTGTGTGTGTGTGTGTGTGTGTGTGTGTGTGTGTGTGTGTGTGTGTGTGTGTGTGTGTGGGGGGGGGGGGTCTCATGATAAAGACACAACATCTGTGAGCATTATATTTTAATACTGCCCGTGTTTTCAATCTTGCTTTTGAAAAGTTGAGAGGTTAGAACCTCCAGTGTTTAAACAGGTTTATTGAGTTAATGGATGAAATTACACAGGTGAGTTTACACTGAATTCTTATCGGTCAGCAGGAGACAGCAGGATGACATCACAACAGCGGCACAGCTGCTCGGGTTGCCATGGCAACGATGTGAGCACGAGGAAGAGAGAGGACGACGAGTTTACTATTTCATCTTAGTACAGATCCAGTTCAAACGGGAGACCTGAACCTTTGCAGAGTCCGCAAGGGTCCACGAGGATCCACAAGGGTCAAATAAAGTCCACTAGAGTCCTCCTTAGTCCACCAGAGACCTCCCAAGTCCACCAGAGTCCAGGTTTAACTTTAAATCTCATATCAGATGAATGCTTTAAACTTGTTTGAAAACAAACACAAACAGGCGTTCATCAAATTTACATTTTTACAGTTTTTTTTAATGGATCAGTCCCAGTGGGCTGGTCAGTGTGATCTGGTTCCTGTCAGGGGGGCGGAGTCAATGCTGGAAACCAGTATAAACCGCTTTACAGTGGATTAAACTGGTTTATACTGGTCTCGACCGACTCGTGTACAGGTATTAAATAAGTATTTCAAAGATTTGAATATTTGGTTGTTGCTCTTGATAAATAATAAACTCCAGAAGATTCTTACTTCGTTAAATTCCCAGATTCTGGTCAAACAGTTTGAAATGTTCCTTTTTTATTTAGCTTGAAGCTGATTCTGCTCTGTGACCCATTAAGCAGAGTGCAGGATGAGCAAACCAGCACACAAGAACCAGTTTGAACTGGTTTTACTCAGTATAACCTACACTGATCCAGTAAAACCAGAACAAACTGCAGAAAAAGGTTCTGTGCAGTGAAACTTCCCTTTAAATCCTTTCAGAACTGGACTCACAGAACTGGGATTATACGATCCAGTTTGAGCTGGTCTGAACCAGACTAAACTTGATTTGAGTAAATACGTGACTCTGGACTAAAATGTCCCTTTAGTGTCTCAGACTAAACTAGACCGAGATAAAAACCTCAGAACGAGTTCAAACTAGCTGGATCCAGTCTAAACTGTGAACTGGTTTGAACCGGTTTAAAATAAATGTAAAATAATCCTCTGTAACAAAATGTCCCTTTAATTTCCTCATTTAGAACCAGACCAGGTTCATCAGACTCAACAAAACTGGGAACTCTGGAAGATTTCAAACTGGTTTGAACCAGTTAGAACCGGTTAGAACTAGTTTAAATGTTCAGATTTCCCTTTGCAGTTAATCGTCCCTTTGACGTCCCCAAATATAGTACAACCACACTGAACCCAATTATATCAAAATTGCCAGCTTAAGACCAATCAGAACCTGTTTGAGCTGATCTGAACCAGTTAGAACCGGTTACAACCCATCAGAACCAGTGAAAACCAGTTACAACCAGTCACAACCAATCAGAACCTGTTAAAACCAGTTAGACCTACACAGAAGCGACGCTGAAATACTAACAACCAGCTACAGCCAATCTACCAAACTAAAGCGGCCGGTTCCCGGCTGAACTTGAGCTTAGAGGTCAAAGTTTAGGATCAAGTTAGTTCGGGTTAGAACCGGACTGAACCAGATCAGAGGAAGTCAGTGCAGCTTTAGAACCAGTCAGAACCGGTTTATCGTTAGCCCAGTGTCCCTTCAGAGATTAAAGTGCTTCCTATTAGAACAAATAAAACACAGTTTGAGTTCACTTCACTTCCCAGCAGCCACCTGGGTTTCCTGTGTGGAAATCTTGTTTCTTGCCATCTTGTTTAAGTACATTCCTCAAAAGAATTTAATTCACAGGAAGTGATGTCACCATCCCAATTAGTGTCAGGAAGAAGCCAGGTACAAACAGGAAGTATGTACCTCACCTAAGTAGGAAGTTTATTAATAAAATGATGTCACTATGACATCACAGCGTCCCTCCAGGTAAACCCACATCAGACAAAGTGATGTCACAGCTCAGATGAGCTCCCATTCGTCCTCAACGTCGTCTGCTGTGAGGGAGGGGCCCGAGGGGGCGGGCCTACAGGGGGTCTGTGGGAGGAGCTTTGTCAGGCGACGGGACAATCCACCAATCAGAGTCACCGCCCACAACTCGTCCTCAGGGGTTACTTAAGAGAGAGAGAGAGAGAGACCTGAGACAAGAACACCTGAGTCCCAGTCCAAACATATCCGGGGCCGTACAGAAGCACCTGTGCAAGAGTAAGGACCAGGACTCACCTGTAAACCAGTTGGCGTTTCCGGGGATCTTCTTCCAGTAATCCCCAGCAGGGTTTCTGTCAGAGACGCCGTAACGTCGAGCCAGGTCTCCGTTTACACACCGAACCCAAACTGTCCAAGAGCTCAGGACCAGCTGGCTGACAGCTAGACCTACAATACACACAAGAATACACAAATTGCTACACAAATACACAAATTAAAGTACACAAATAAAAAGTAAACAGCTACAATAATTCCACCTCTGTATGCCTTCAAAATAAAAGCTCTGTAAATAAAGTCTGTAAATATGACTGACTTTTATTAATTTAACCAGGGGCTAAATCAGATGTGAATGTTGTTGTTGTCTTTGAGTCGTCCTTTCTCGGTTCATTCAGGGAGGAAGCTTTGATTGAAACGGTGAAACTCATCTCACATGTTTAGATTGTGTCCTCTTGATGAAGTGTCAAAAGTTTCTCATCATCTTTATGTGGACAGAACTGAACTCCTTCAGCAAGAGAGCGCAGCTCAGTTAGCATGAGAGCGCAGCTCCATCAGCCTGAGAGCGCAGCGCCATCAGCCTGAGAGCGCAGCTCCGTTAGCATGAGAGCGCAGCTCCGTGAGCATGAGAAAGCAGGTCCGTTAGCATGAGAGCGCAGCTCCGTACATAATGAACAAGTTATGGATATATTAGAAGCTGCAAAACATTCTTAGATATTCAGGCCCTTTGCGTACTATACAACAGACAGGTGATCAGACAGACAGGTACCTGGCACCAGCTCCCAGTCCGTCCCCACAGGCATCTCGTCACTGAGTCCTGTCCTGACGAAGACGCTTCCTCTGTTGTCCAACGCCCAGAGGAGACGATCGTTAGGGCTCGTCTGAATGCTGACCAGCTGCACTCCTATTGGCTGCAGAGACATGATGTCACAGTTACCTGGACTCTCAGCACTTACGTAGGTGGTAAAAGAGGTGGATCTGGGGTCTCTCTCTTACCTGTGCAGGTGGATCTATCTGGATCCATGCCGGCAGCATCATGCTCGGGTTCAGAGGTTGTGTTCCCACTCTGAAGTAAACGACCCCTCGGCTGTCCACGGCCCAGACGTTCTGACTGCCACAGCTCACACTGACCAGACGCACACCTCCTGTAACACAGGTCACATTTCACCTGAGCACACCTGTACACAAAAGGACTGAAGCTTCAAACAATCTTCAGATCTTCAGTCATGTTTTTAAACCAAAGTTACCAAAAGAGGATTGTAACAAATCCCTGAGACAGAAAAAACAGAGACCCGACCGATAAAGGATTTTTGGGGGCCAATATCAATATCGGCCGTTATCTTTCCTAGATTTATTTTTGACCTGTAGAGATAGACAGATATAGATATACACATTTATTGTGTTGATCCTAAAAATGAAGTCATCAAATACGTGTGGAAAAGATTTATAAAAAAGACAAGATGGTCACTCGACTGGACTCTGGAGAGTGATGATGCTTGTTGTAATCCAAACAGCGCCATCTGCTGGTGACAGCCAGAAAGAGAACTGCTAGTGTAATAAAATGAAATGTTATTTGACTGGTGAATAAATCTAGTAATATTAGCAAGATCTGCGATAAAATTAGCCGATACAGATAGTCATTGGATAAGCTAATAAATTATCTGCAGGCCAATTTCTCGGTTGTTCTCTAATAAAAACAGTTGTAAAGGAGTTAGTCCAATGTTTTCTTAAATGCAGACATGAATTAAGTCTTTAAACTCAGGTAAGATTTCAGACTGAGGAACTTTCCAACACGAGGTTCTGTGTCACATGCAGCGCTGCCTAAACAAAAACATTCAAAGAGGTTACAGGTGAAACATGGGCGGGATCGAATGACTACTTCCTATTCCAGAGCAGATTCCAGGTCAGTCTGTGGGTACGTTCCAATTGCCATTTTTGCTTAGGAAGGTTCCTAACTGAGTGAAATGACCCGGAAGCATTTAAGTGGCGGCTAAAAGCTAAGGAAAGGTGGGTCAATGCTTCCTTTATAACCTCCTTTAGCATAGGATACACTGGACCATCCTTTACCAAAGGAGATGAGATATGACGCCCCACAATTCCTTGCGGCCGCAACATTTAAAGCGAGTTGCGCATCCGACTGTTCACGAACAATAACGATGATTGTAAAGTGACACAGATCAAGGGATAAAAAGATAAAAGACATTTTTATCCAGATCATGTTTTATTCAACATATTTCATTCACTTAAGAATGCTGTGCAGTTGTACATTTGTATGCTTAAAACATTATGTGTAGGCTATATCTTGCATTAATGTAACAATTAATTTCATACAATCATATTTATGTTGATGTTGATTTCTGAGTGGACAGGAAGCTGATGGTTTCACTTTTGTTACTTGTAGCCTGGTAGTCTATATTTCTTTTATTTCAATCCCAACCTTGTGGTGATTAGGATTATTTCACCGGCAAGAAGGCACAGGGGAACGTTTTTTAGATGCGCTTTTAGCAGTCCATTTTCGGAACATTGTAGTTTCAACACGGCAGACCCACATCATTAACCTCCGCCAGCCCGTCGCATTTAATTACGTGGCCTAGTGGAAAATGTGGTCGGATTGTCAGAGCAATGAGATCGCCTTTCCCTAAGTCCTTTATGAATTCTCTTAACATATTTCCTTAACCTCATGATGTTTTCCCGGGGGTTAAGGTAAAGTGGATAGTGAAAGGAGATAGGAGGGACAATTCGAATGCACCCTGTTTTTAGGTAAACAGCCTCATACTTCATATCTGACTGACACTCTGTCCTGCTGACCGCTGACCTCTGTAGGTTGAACCAATGAGCTGCTGCAGCTGTCCGTAACCTTTAATCTATCCTCAACTCTGCTGGTGTAACGTTTGAATTGGTCACCTTCAACTCTGCTGGTGTAACGTTTGAATTGGTCACCTTCAACTCTGCTGGTGTAATGTTTGAATCCTATCTTATCTAAGAGACAGACCAATAGAGACACATTCACACGGACGGTCATGCGGTCTCTGATAGCGAGAAGGGCAGTGGGACTATAAACAGATCTGACCCATCAGTCAGGTTACAGTATGACGCATACACACACTCACACACACTTCATGTTGACCTGTTACACAACCTCCACCTGTCAAAGTGACGGAGAAACACAGCTGACAGTGTGTTCCTCACAGTGTTTGTGTGTGGGTGTGTGTCTGTGTGTGTGTGTTTGTCTGTGTGTGTGTGTGTGTGTGTGTGTGTGATGTAACCTGACCAGAAGTGGTCGTCATTTTGGCCATTTGACGACCAAAGCAAAATATTATGAACGTGTTTTTGTGTCTGCATTAAAATGAACTTTTCCTTTAAAGACAGAGTCAGTATCTTCCTCCTTTAAAATAAAATACAGACTTCTCCTTAAGTAAAGCTGCTCCATAGTCCCTTCTGGGCTTCCATACATGTGACTGTGTCTGCATACATGTGACTGTGTCTGCAGAGACCCTGTCATCTGACTGGATTTTACTGTTCTGCTTTGTTCTGGTTGATTCGGGACATTTCTGGGCGGAGCTGGTATGTTTCCTCCAGCCAATGACAGCGCAGCAGGTTTAGGAGTGGATACAATTCAGTGATTGGATGAGATTCAAACTGGTGAATATGATGAACGTGGACGTAGCGGCAAAGAATAGAAAATATAATCTAAGTGAGGAGAACGCAGAATATTAATTAAGAGGTGTTGTCTTTGGTTAAAGGTATTCTCATCGTCTTGAACATCGCTTCTAAAGTGAGCTCTTTTTGTTTGTGTTGCACGCCACAGGTGTGACTCTGCCACTCACCACCTGTGGGATTCAGGTACATACCAAGCTGACTTTGGTCCAGGGGGGTCCAGTGAAGTCCGGCGGGACAGGTAGGAGACAGCGTTCGGATACAGATTCGACCGTGAGAGTCCAGACCCCACAGAGCATCACGACAGGCCGACAGATGAGTCAGCTCCACCTGAGCACACAGGTAGAACAGCAGAACATCATCAGCACACAGGGAGCCAATCAGAGAGAGAGAGAGAGAGAGAGAGCAGCAGAGTCATGTGACAGGTGTTTTACCTCAGGTGGAAGAGGAACAGAGGAGGGGCGGAGCTCTCCATCCTGGTCCCAAACACAGAACAGATCCTTCCTGCTCTGAGCCAACCACAGGAACGTACCTGACACACAGGTAACACACAGACAGGTGAGTGATCACCAGGTGGGTATAATGTGAGAATGCAGAGAGATGGGGACTGGTGGCAGAGGGATATTTACACCTGTCCCAAATGACGGGAGGGAGATGACAGAGACTGAATCAAATAAACATCCAGGGGGTTTTAATACCAGTCATTTCAGAGGACAGGTGTGTTTACCTTCTCTGTGAGGAACAGCTGACGACGTGATGAAGGTCCACCTGGTCGCTGACACGGTTCCTCTTGGAACGACGTTCTGCCAGAAAGTTCCTGAAGTTCCAAACAGAGACAGACAGCAGCTGAGGAACTGAAGACTAGAAACCTGAACCCTGTAGTATGTTCTAACGGACTCTCCTGAACTCTGGTGAACTCTGAGGACTAATGTTGTTGTTGTCTTCTTCTTTTTGTTGCCGTGGTATCAAACAGGTATCAATATGTTTCATTTTACTTTTAATAGAATCGTATCTCAGTTTAAAATGTTAAAATCCTGGTATGGTTAAAGCCCTCCCCCCATGGACTGACCCACGAGACTGCCTCGGGCCAGGTGCAGCTGGTTGCGTCCGGAGGCGACCCAGACCCCGCTGGCGTTGGCACTGACCAGGCTTGGCTGGCACTGCGAATACTGAGACAGGAAGGCCACCACCCGCTCCACGGGCGCTCTGGTTACTGTGGCAACACTCTGAGTGGCCTGAAGCAGCGTCTGGAACAGACTGCCCTGATCGAAGACCACATAGTCCGAAATACTGATCTGATGGAGAGAGAGAGAGACCGGCTGTCAGTCAACTTGGCCACACCCCTAATTATGCAAATCTATGAATAACTCTTAGACTTTATTTAATCAAACAGGTGAGTCATTAAATATTAACCCCGTACAGTTGAAGAGAGAAATTACCTCTAGAGACACAAACTGTTTTTATACCAGGCAGTAAACATGTTTATTTTAACATGGGGACTGACTCACTGCAGGAAACAGACTCTAGTGGACACTGGAGGAACTGCAGCTGTAAAGTTGAACATTTTAACATGGGGCTCTATGGGGTCTGACTCACTGCAGGAGACAGACTCTAGTGGACACTGGAGGAACTGCAGTTTTTTCACCCTTGACCCCTGCATGAGCTAAGCTTTGGAGCAGCCTACCTGCCACCAGTGGTCGTCCTCGCCTTGAGGTCTGGACGAGCTGATCCCGGTCCTGAACCAGAGGCTCCCGCTCGCATCCAGCGCCCAGGCTGTACCTCCATCACCCAGGGCAACACACATCAACTCCAAACCCTGAGCCTCACTGTGACACACACAGTTAAGCCATCAGTATTTAGTAACTTAAAAGTAACTCCCCTTTGGCATATTGAAACCTAGCTCATATTTTCAGTACTGAAACATCGCCAGCATATTTCTGCAATTCTTGTTTTTTTTTTAGATTTACTTTTTTGGCTTTTTGTGCCTTCTTTAGAGAGACGGGACAGTCAGAAATCTGGGACAGTGAGAGTAGAGACCGCCTGCCTGACCGGACCGGAGTCTCTGTACATGGGGCTTGCACCCTGTATTTACGCAATCTAAGCAGCATGCAGAAGTTTGTCTGCAATTGATGGATTCATTCCTCTCCTAAACACCTGTCCTGTGGAATAGATGCAGTTTTTAAAAAAAAAAGCTTCTTTTGATTCTGTATTTTATAAAAAATAAAATTGATTATATATTTTAAAAACTCGTAGTATCAATTGTAATGAAAACTTAACAATGGAAGTGTTTTACTTTTAGCCCTGCCCCCGTACAGCATTAAAGTAGTATCATAGAAATATTAGGTAGTAGCAGTGTTACCTGACGGTGTCGTACTTCCAGCCCTCGCCCTCGCTGCAGAAGCTGTTCAGTCCTTCTCTGTAGAACAAAGCTTTGTGTTCGCTTAGAGCCCAGACCACGCCCCCTCTCACACACACCTGGCTAAACACACAGGGCGATTCCACCTTCACCGAGCGAGCACAGGGCCGGTCCACGCTCAGACCTGACACACACACACACACACAGTTTGATATGGTTGTAAAGTTATGAATTGTTATAAACAACAAGGTGAAATGAGATTACCGAACACATCAGACGATATAAAACCCGTCTACCATCACCTGTTGTATTGATTTAAATGATCGACCGGCCCAAAGAGAGACGACTCTCCTGACATTAACACTCACATATTATATAACAGGTTTCATATCAACAACCCCTCAAGCTGAGCCTGCTGAGTTAACCTCAGCTCTGAGGTCATTTTAAACAAGACAGCAGCACAGCTCCCCCTGGTGGTCATACAGAAACATCACAGCTGCAGTAGCATCCAAACACAAACCTTCTGTGTCTTCAGTCTGATGAGGCGTCTTCTTCTCTGTAATGGTTCCATGGAGTCTGTTTTTTAAATATTAGTGTATTATAATTAGCTTAATCTTCCCTGATAACAATCATACTCTAAGGCGACAGAGTGCTCAGTAACCACGGTGTTTCTGCTTTTAGGATTCTTTGTGTCATTTCTGCCAGCTCAGGTTGGACTGAGTCACGACTTGAAGGACAGAAGAAGAATTGTGAGAGGTAGCTGGTTACCTGTCTGCAGGTAGAGGTCTCCGTTGGTCCTGATGATCCAGGCCGAATCGTCACTCAGAGCCACAAAGGCCGTCTGCTCCACAGCTTTGTACCAATGACGTTTTCCTTTCACCGAAACTTTAGCACACGCAAACGCTGTCATGCTCTTCTGCTCCACCTTCCACAGCAAATTACCTGACGGAGATAGAGACAGTTAGGTTCAGGCTAATGCTACATACACCTGTACACCTGATTGTGAGAAAGCAGCTTTAACATGAGATGTTTAAAACATGTTCTTCAAGATAAACCATGAAACTGACCTTAACCTGACAATTCGCATTATGGGCACCAGGTGACACAGTTTAAACTGCAGGTTTTTCTGTCAGGTGTAATGTCTGAGGCTCACCTGAAGGTGATAACGCCACCTGGTGGACGTTGTCTTCAAATCTCGACCAGTTGAGTCCAGCTTCAGGCAGAATGCTGCAGAACAGTCCTCCTTTAAAATCCAGACACCACACGTACCTGAAACACACAGGTCAGCTGTCACTCACCTGGTAGGTACCTTTCAGTCACCTGACTGAGAGTCACCTGACCACCCACCTGTCCGTCACCTGCAGGCTCAGAATTCCACATCCTGGTCCTGAGTATCCCATCCAGCTCTCTGCCAACTATTAAGATAAAAAAGAACTGCATTAATACCTGCATGTCTCACCTGCTCAGGTTTGTGTGTGTGTCTCACCTGGTCAGGTGTGCATGTCTCACCTGCTCAGGTTTGTGTGTGTGTCTCACCTGGTCAGGTGTGCATGTCTCACCTGCTCAGGTTTGTGTGTGTGTCTCACCTGGTCAGGTTTGTGTGTGTCTCTATCTTGAGGGTCTTGGTCCACCTGCCCGTCAGCTGTCTGATTGGACGGACAGGTGAGGGCGTCTCCTGCAGGGGGCAGAGACGGACAGTAGATGTCTCCCTCCTCATCACTAGACATGCTGGGTTTTCTTTCCAGATTGGAAACAGTGGAGTAAAACATCTGGTCCATCACACCAGCAGGGGGTGCCAAGTCATCGTCCTGTACACAAACAGAGGAAACTTTATTATTGATCACATTTATTTGAATTAAGCTTTTGACCAAACGATACCTTTTTACGATAACTTTTAACCCACCTCTTCATCCTCCTCTGGTCCAATCAGGGGACTCAGAAACTCATCCTCATTCTCCTCCATTGGCTGCTGCTCCTGTCCATCACCATCCTCAGTGTTGTGCATGTAAGAGAAAGTGCACTCAAGCAGCAGGTCGACATCCGGGGTCGGGGGGACGACTTCTCCCTCTGCCCCAGGAGCACAGACTTTTCCTGGGTTCTCCAGACCCTGGAGGAACAAGGAGCCCGAAGGGAGGAGGGAGCTGGGACAAGAACACAAGGATAAGAAAAAGAGGTCAGGAGGAGAATAATCCAAGGATGAGACAAGGAGATTAACATGAGTGAAGAAAAATAAATATGGAGGATTCAATGAGACACCATTTTGTGGTTGTAGTCTATTCTTCTAAAGTTCCTTACCTGGACTGTTTGGAAGAAGACCCTGCCTCCACTCCATCCTTCACACCTGTGGCCTCCAGTGAGTCCTGGTTTGACTCTGGAGAGTCCTGGTTGTGCAGGTCCAGACCAACGAGGGAGGCTCTGTCGCTCAGAGGAGTTCCACTTCCTCCGTCACTGCAGCTGCTGTCCTGGACTACAAACATGGAGTCTGAACAGCTGCTCTCAGAGAGACGGTTCCCACTGCTACTGTCTGAGGACGCACACACACACACGCACACACAAAACGCTCAGATGTGATTCCTTTACCTGCCTACCTGTCTGTCTGCCTGTCTGTCTCTCCGCTCACCTTGACGTCTCCTCCTCCTCTTCTTCACTCTGATGGCCTTCACCACCAGCTCCTGCTGCATCTCCCCCTGACCGAGAGGGGCGCTGTAACGTCTGGAGCTCAGCTCACTGGAAGCGGTTGCCATAGTGTTTCCATGGAGACTGTCCCAGGAAGTGACTGAGCTGCTGCGGCTGCGAGAGCTGCTGGTGAGCAAACCCGACCGCTGCCCAAGCTGCTCGGTCACCTGAAGACAAAGACAGGAAACATCAGAGACAGGTGAGTTAACCTGCTCAATGTTGGAACTAGTTAAACTAGTCTGAATAGCTGTCAATCACCTCCAGCTGCTCCTCTGCCTCCTCCACATCCTCCACTCCTTCCTCATCTTCATCTCTCTCTCCTTCCTCACCCTGCCTAACCCAACCTCCTCCCCCCCCCTCCTCCCTCCCCCCACCCTCTACGATGATAGCCATGGTTCTGATTGGCTGAGCTGTTTCCACTGATCCGGTTGGTGGGAGGATAGTGGGCGTGGTCAAAGGTGAGGTCAGCCTGATGGAGAGCTCAGACACTGTGGGACAGGAGAAAAAAGACATCAGTGCGGAGTTTTAACTGTAGAAGTGATGTGTGATGTGTTAGTAGCACTCACAGTTGGAGGCCAGCCCCTCTGGGCTGTTAGACAGACGGATGATGTCTCTGTCTCCTTTCAGGATGAAGATCTCATTATCACAACACGACACAGACACGATGTCTCCACTGCTCTCTAACGCGCCGATTATCACCTGAAAACATTCAAACATAGCTCATCAGCTATTAGAAAACATGAAGATGCACACGGTTATTAGGCGTCTAAGCGTCATGCGTATTTCTTTTACCTCATTGAGACAGTCGAGGACGTAGAGGCTGTACTCGTTCCAACTGAGGATCCAGCCCTCTCTGAGGAAACAGCTGAGCAGACCAAGGTGTCTGTCTGCCGGACGGTAGGCTCCGATTGGACCGGGGCGAGGGAACAGGTCAAACTGAGGGATCTGATCCAGACATTAAGACAGACGGGAGGAGAAAAATGTAATCTAGTTTCTGACTGAATGTGACTGAAATATCAAAATGTCCTAAACATGAAATGACAAGTGCAGATGTGTTTGATGGAGTACAAACAGAGACAGCAGCTGAAACAGGTGCAGGTGTGTACCTGTGTGTTAAAAAGTGGTTTGAGGAGTCGGGTGTCCTCCACCTGTCCTCTGATGTCAGACCTCCACAGTCTGAGTCCAGGACGAGCAGCGAACACCTGAAGATCGCTCTGTTTGCAGAGAGCTGGCAGGAAGCAGGCTCCGAACCTGCCGCTGCTGCAGCCAAATAAAAAAACACAATGTCAATCCAGAAACTACCAACACCATGCATGTACACATACAGTCCACAGGTAAAGCTAGTAACTCACATTAAAGTACTCTTGAAACATTTCACCTGACAAACAAATCTCAGCTTACAGCCATTAAACATTTAAACGGTGTTCCTCAAGGAAGTATCCTAGGTCCTCTTATTTTTCTTTAAATATACAACAAAATCAGTCATCTCGTTTCACCTTTCATTGTTACATTGATGTTACACAACTATTTACCCTACTCTTTTCAAATGGTATTTTTGGGAGGGTTATATGCCTTTATTTAGAGATAGGACAGTGGATAGAGCCAGAAATTGGAGGGAGAGAGAGTGGGAATCTGATGCGTGAAAGGAGCCACAGGTCAGATTCAAACCAGCGTCACCCACTCTAATGGTCTATAACCTCCATACATGGGGCGCACAGTAACCACTGTAAAACTCTTTTTTAATGCTCTTTTAACCTGCCTCAATAATATTGATGTTGTTATGAGCACCATATTGGGTAGTTTTGGATTCTTTATAGATAGGACAGTAGAGAGGTGTCAGGAGATGTCTTGAGGAGAGAGTGGAGGACGACATGCAGCTGTTTTAGTTTGTGGAGTTTATTTGCTATTTCACCAAATTTGCAAAACACCTAACTTGTCCATCTGAGGGACCTTTGCAATGAGAATGCTGACAGGATTTTCAACAAAAGAAACTACAGATCCCATCAGCCTCGGCTCGCGTCAGTCTGAAGTCTATCTGTGTCTTTAATGTCGATTTTCCCACCTCTTGCGGGGCTTGGTGCCCAGCTGCAGGACTTCCTGTTTCTGTGTGCAGAAAAGTAGAGATCTGTGCTGGGTGGAGACCAGCAGCACCTGGTGACTGTACTCCATCTGAACCACACCTGCGGACTCCTCCAACAGCAGCACAGGTTTACACACACCCTGCAAACACACACACACACACCAGCAAGAGCTGCAGCCATCACGTCAGTCATTAATGAGTCAGTCAGCAGAAACTGAAGCTGATGTTAAGGAACTGTTAGGGCACAAACGCTTTTCTTTGAGGCGTGATAAACTGTAAAACATTTTAAAAGGAACCATTTAAATACCTTTCTTTCTTTCACATTTTTTATTATTTTACTCAACTTTATACCTGAACGGCTTCTTGAGAAAACAATGTGTTTGTTAGACAGGTGAGTATTTGTGGTCTCACCTGGTCCAGGTCCAGAGAGGAGAACACGACGCGCCCTTTATCGTCTCCAGAGAAAAGTTTCATACCGTTTGTGCTCCACGCCAACGACGTCACAGAGCCTTTATGGAGGCCGACCACATCGAAACGCCTCAACTACAGAGAGAGATAGAGGTAGGTAAAGGTATGAGGGAGAGAAACAGGTGTGTTAACTACAGAGTGAGAGAGAGGTCGGTAAAGGTGCGAGGGAGAGAGACAGGTGTGATAACTGCAGAGAGAGAGAGACAGGTATGAGGGAGAGAGACAGGTGTGTTTACTGCAGAGAGAGAGACAGGTGTGAGGGAGACAGACAGGTGTGTTTACTGCAGAGAGAGAGACAGGTGTGAGGCAAGGCAATTTTATTTATATAGCACATTTCAACAACAAGGCAATTCAAAGTGCTTCACACAAGACAAAAGCATCATGACAGAGGAAAGAAAATTTTAAAATCACTGAAATTATTAAATCTGAATGTGCTTTATAAACCAGCAGCAGGATTTTAAAATCTATTCTCTGACAGACTGGGAGCCAGTGTAAAGACCTCAGAACTGGACTGACGTGATCCATTTTCTTGGTTTTGGTGAGGACTCTGGCAGCAGCGTTCTGGATCAGCTGCAGTTGTCTGACTGATTTTTTAGGCAGACCTGTAAAGACACGGTTACAGTAATCAAGACGACTGAAGATAAAAGCATGGACAAGTTTTTCCAGGTCCTGCTGTGACAAAAGTCCTCTAATTCTTGATATGTTCTTCAGGTGACAGTAGGCTGACTTTGTAATTGTCTTAATGTGGCTTTTAAAATTTAGGTCTGAGTCCATCACTACACCCAGATTTCTTGCCTGGTCTGTGGTTTTCAGTCTTACTGACTGAAGCTGCTTGCTGATTCTTAGTTGCTGCTCCTTTGCTCCAAAAACAATGACCTCAGTTTTGTCTTTGTTTAACTGGAGAACATTTTTGCACATCCACTCATTGATTTGTTCTATGCATTTACCCAGTGCTTTTATGGGACCATGGTTGCCTGGCGACATTGTAATATATATTTGTGTGTCGTCTGCATAGTTATGATAACTTATTTTATTGTTTTTTATAATCTGAGCTAGTGGGAGCATGTAAACGTTAAACAGAAGAGGCCCCAGGATGGAACCTTGGGGAACTCCACAAGTCATTTTTGTTTGCTCAGATTTGAAGTTATGTATAGACATGAAGAAGTCCCTGTCCTTTAAGTAAGATTCAAACCAGTTTAGTGCTGTGCCAGAAACTCCCACCAAGTTTTCCCAGTCGGTCGAGTAATATATTGTGGTCAACTGTGTCAAACGCAACACTGAGATCAAGTTAAACTAAGACTGAGGTTCTGCCACTGTCTGTGTTTAAACGGATGTCATCAAACTCTTTAACCAGAGCTGTCTCAGTGCTGTGATTTTGTCTAAAACCTGACTGAAAGACATCGACAGTTGTTCAATGTCAAGAAGTTATTTAACTGTTAAAAACAGCTTTTTCGATTATTTTACTTAAAAAAGGAAGATTTGATATAGGCCTGTAATTGTTCATTATTGACTTGTCTAGATTGTTCTTTTTTAATAGTGGCTTGATGACTGCTGTTTTCAGGGCCTTTGGGAAGACCCCTGAGAGAAGAGACATATTTACAATTTGTATAAGATCTGGAGCCATGACTTGGGAGACTTTTATGAAAAAACCTGTTTGCAGGATATCAAGACAGCAGGAGGAGGAATTTAATTGTTGTATAATGTCCTCCAGGTTTTTAAGATTGATTTGATTAAATTGTGTCATGGTGCTTAAGTTGGTTTTAAATGGACACAGCACATATCTGATGATGAGTTACCGACAGTTTGTCTAATTTTCTGGATTTTTTCAGTAAAGAAGGTGGAAAATGTATTACAGGCCCTGGTAAAATGAAATTCAGATGCTACTGACACAGGAGGGTTTGTTAGCCTGTCCACAGTAGCAAACAGGGGCCAGAATTATTATAGTTTCTGGTGATGATGTCAGAGAAGAAAGATTGCCTTGCATTCCACAGTTGTGAATTATAAATGTGAAGTCTTTCTTTGTAGATGTCATAATGAATCTGGAGATTAGTTTTACGCCACCTGCGTTCAGCTTTTCGACAATCTCTTTTTCCGTTTCTTACTCCATGGAGATTTTTTCTTACCAGAGACAACCTTCACCTTAGTGGGAACAATGGAATCCATAACATTTGTAATTTTAGAATTGAGGTTATCTACCAACTCACTGACTGAGCCCCAGGACAGGGGAGGTGTGGAAGAGAAAACCTGGTTAAATATTTCACTGGTGTTTTTTGTAATCACTTTTGATTGAATACTTTTGTACACCAAGATAGTACTCTCAAATAAAACACAGGAGTGATCAGAGAGGGCAATATCTGAAACAACAATCTTGGAGATGTCCAAGCCCTTGGAGATGATTAAGTCCAGAGTGTGCCCTCTGTTGTGTGTGGGCTCTGTCACATGCTGAGTTAGCCCAAAGCTATCAAGAGTGTAACACAGTTCTTTAGTCCCTCTGTCCTGGGGGTTATAAACATGGATGTTAAAATCACCAACAATAATAACACAGTCAAAGTCAATACAGATCACAGACAGCAGTATAGTGAAATCATCGAAAAAGTTTGCACAGTATTTAGGTGGCCTGTAAATACTTAGGAACATGGCTCGCGGGTTGGACTGAAGGGCCACATATTCAAAAGAAGCAACATTTCCAAAAGATAATTGGTTACATTGGAAGGAGTCATTAAACAAAACTGCAACTCCTCCTCCTCTCTTATGCACTCTAGCCTCGCTTACAAAACTGAAGTTGAGAGGGGTTGACTTGATAAGAACAGCTGCACTGTTATTTTGGTCTAACAAAATACGCCCGTGCCGTGTCGGAACGGGCGAAGGTGGGCGCTGTCGGGTGTTTATGGAAGAGAAAAAGGGAGAAGGACGGGGGGTACTTTTTAATCCAGCATTGACCAGCTCCTTCATCTGGTCAGTGAACTCCAGGTGGGGGGAGGAGGGAGATAGGGTGATTAGGGAGGAAGATGATGATCTGATCGGGGTTCGAGGGGACAAGGGCGGTAAGACAGGTGTTGGTGAGGGGGTCGAAGGTGGATGGAGACCCCTCCTCTTGGTTCCGATGTCTCTCCTCTTTAGGTCTCTCCTCAGATACTGGCAGACATGATTCTTGACGAAGGTTTTCATCCTGCTGTGTTTTGTCTTTCTTGAAAGCTGTTTTCTTTTGTCTCATGTCCTTGGCAGAGAGAACTGATGGTTGAGGCAGGGAGTAAAATAGGTTAGAGGTGAACAGTTTCACCCCTGACATGTTCAGGCAAAATCCATCTGCCTTAAAAAGATATCTGTGTTTCCAGAAAATGTTAAAATTGTTAATAAAATTCACTGAATGGGCATTACATGCAGTTGTAAGCCAGTTATTCAGTGCCAACAACCTGCTGAATCTCTCCTCTGCTCTTCTGACTGGTGGTATGGGGCCGCTGATAAACACATCCACATCCAAGGGGCTGACCATCTTCAGCAGACCAGTGAAGTCCTGCTTCAAGACTTCAGATTGTTGTTTTGTGACATCATTTGACCCAATGTGCAGTATGACATTCTTCACAGTGGGGTGTTCAGCCACAATATGCAGGATCCTTTCTGCTAAATCAGAGACCATATCTCTGGGAAAACACGGTACTTCTGTGTTTTTACCGCACATCCTTTGTACATCTTTAACAGCAAAGTCACCCACAATCAGAGTCTCAAGCCCAGGCTTTAGTTTTCCCCGTAGCCTTTTACTTTTTGATATGCTTTCAGTCCTTACCCTGGTGCCTGAGGATGGAGAACCAGATGAAGATCCAGGGCTCTGCAACAGAGGGGAATATCTGTTCTGTAGTTCCACATTCATTTGTGGGGGTGGTTTGTTCCTAACCTTCCCTTTCGCAGCTGTCGACGGCTGTGTCCCTCTAGATATAGGGGTTGAAGAGGCACTTTGCAGGGGAGGTAGTGCAGGCCAGCCGGTCTCATCACATATCTCAGCGCGCTGTGCTCTGCCTGTTATCCGTCCCCCCATTTCCCAGAGAAATGATTTATTCTTTGGCTTAGCACCAAGACAGTTCCAAGGTGGACTACAATTCGTAGACTTATTAGACAATACAGATCCCACCTTTGTCTTTGTAGAGGTCTCTGTGCTCCTTAGCCGTGTTAGCCTGCTCTTGTCCACTATACTGAGTTAGTGGTAATGTGGTGTCATTCCAGCACTGCAATTTTCTGAAGAAATTTGTGGTATTCATACTTTGAGAAGGGAGGCATCTTGTTGCTGATTAGCTTTAGCTGTGTACCGCGTTTCAAAGTACTGTGGCACAGGCTTGTGCTCTTGTCAGGCCACAGTCGTGTAACGATGCAGAGGTCAAACATTTTTAAAAAATATGGCTAAAGAGCTCCTGTATCTTTTAGAAAATACAGTCCTGATGATTTGTAAATGTCCAGGACCGGCTGTCGATTAAATCAGGTAAAAAAAGAAGATATCAGCAAAAGAATGTAAGCAAAGCAGAGAGCAAGAAGAAGCGTTTGCACTGTAAGAAAGCAGGAAGTGCAGGAGAGAGAGGGAAAGAGAGAGGGAGGCCGATGTATTTCTGTACCTGTCTTTAACACACCTGTCCGACTGCTCACCTGTTTGTTTCGACCAGGAAGTGGAGACACCAGCTGGAAGACTGCCACTCGACCTGAAGCTGTTCCCACGGCAACCAGATCATCAAAGCAGCTGAGCAGCTTCACAGCAGTGATGGCATCACTCTTACCCTGTTACACACACACACACACACACACACAGGTTGTATATGTGAACAGAGTGACACTCGTAGGAAATGTGGAGGACTGAGGCTGAGCTGGACTTCCTGTTCAGACAGACTGATCACCACAGAAGAAGAAGAGCTCTGACCTCCAGGCTGTACTTGTTCATGTGAGCGAGGCGGCGACAGTACAGGTAGAGCATGCCGATGCTGCTGCCCACCGCTAGGAAGTCATTGCTGCTGTCTAGAGCGGTCAGGTAGACCAAGACCGACCTGAAACCTCGCTGCACCTGCAGGGACAGAGAGAGAGAGAGAGAGAGAGATGAAGAGCCTTCATCTTCATCATCATCATAGCAATCTTAGTAGTACAGTCGTTAAACTCTGGTCACAGGGACCAGGGCCCGGATTGGCCTGGGTTTGACTCAGACTGTGCTGAAGCTTGGTCTTAGTTTTAGTCTGGTTTGGAAAGGGTTCAGTACCTTGGCTGGGATGGCGTTCAGCAGGTAGTAGAGCGGGCAAAACTCCCTCAAGACAGACGGCGGTGGGTTTGGCTGGGCCGCCATCTTTCTGCCAAGCTGGACTCAGCTGGTCCTGAAAGTCAGTTCAGATCCTCCATTTAATAATCTGAGATGATTGTAACCGACAGTTTCAGTATGTTTAGTTAAATCTGATATGATAAGTGAAAATATAAATGTGTACATGAACAGGTTAGTCATCTGATCCTGTATTACAGTAACTTACAAAGGTGATTCACAAAGGTGTTAGAAGTTGTCTTCTTCCTGTATGCTCATGAACAGTGTTTAAAGATGTAGAAAAATACGTGTATTTGACCTGTTACAGTGTTGGAAAGCATTCCCTTAAATAACAAATAAACCAAACAACCACCAACACTTAAATTAAAAAGTCAATTATATCAATAAAAGTTAAGCTTTTATGATTTATCTGCAGTATTTCGTGCACTATTCTTGTCTTTTAAGAGTCAAGTAGGGCGGCAACAAACGACGTGATCAGACGTAAACAGCCGAGATTTAAGGTCATATAAAGGCTCTTTGGTGGGTCTGTCATCCGCCGAACTGAACCGAACATTTTAAAGAAATGTGTCATATCTCAAACTGTGCTGCGAAGTACATTCATATCAGTTTCACATAAGGAATCATTTAAATCGATAATATTTCTAACGGAGTTTGGTGTGACGATTTCTCTAAAGCAGGACGTCGGCATCGCCAGGTGACTGTCGGCTTAGCAGGCTTCTGTCACATCTGACAGCTGACTACAAACATCCCCTCTCACACAACGAAGACTGGTGTCATCGACAGAATATTATTATGATGTTGTTTACTGAGTTAGCTTCACAAACACGGAGCCATGCTAGCTAGCATCATATGAAACTGAGAGGTTAGCATCTGGAGCTAGCGTTAGCAGCAGGACGGAGACAGTGAGACACTTACTCAGGTGTTACAGAGAGGATTCCGCCCTGATGTTCTTACAGATGTTTTAATGACAGCAGCAGGTTATTATAGAGCGGAGAGGTGACATCGCCCTGTCTGTCTGTCTGTCTGTCTGACAGCTTCATACTGATGCTGAGCGGCTGTCAACAAACTGCGCCCCCTGCTGGTCAGGACTAACCATCACTTCAGATAAATCGTTCTGTTACAATTTTTATTTTTATTCTTTAACAACCCATCAGCTGATCTGCGGACTCCCCAGTGTATTCCATATTACTTTAAACGGCAAAATTTACATTTTCATCACCATATAATCGGCAGCGGGAGAATTATTTCATAAATACATTTATAAATGCATGACCGGAAACGGAAACTCAGCCTCTGCAAGTTGTAAACTCTGGAAACTGGATCTTTAAGGTTGTCAAAATTTAGATTCTTCGATATTTCTCTAACCCTCTCCCTCGTGTTTAAAACGGTACAATCTGTTATTTTAGTATTATAAACTATCGTATGAAATGTTAGGAAAGGATCCATCGAGCACACTGTCTAAATAATGCAGATATGTTTGCAATGTTTCGATTTAATGGTTAGGGTTAGGGTTTGTCTACATTTTTTTTATTATTGAAAAAATAAAGTCTGAAACTTATATTTTTGCTGCCATGGTATCCAAACAGGTATTGATTTGATTTTTTTTTTAAAGAATTGCATCAAGGTTTAAAAATAAACTTATGATGGCCTTAAACTTAAAATGTATTTTAGGTGGATGTCTATGTATATACAATAAAAATATGTATTTTATATTCTTTGTAATTTTTATATTATACGTAGAATTGTTACATAAACATGTTTATGTATATTTCTCGGTGAGCGCTTATTTTTTCTAAAAACTTGCTTATAATATATTCTTTTTCCTCGGTGAATTTTAAATATAGAAAAATAATATCATACAATAACAGAATAAATCCTAAACCTAGCCTAACCCCAGCCCCGCTCTAGAAGAGGATCCAGTCCGGGATTTCTGCACTCCCGCCCCTGGTGATGGCTAAGCTAGGCTAGTACAAAACTCAGCCAGCTAACCGTTACCCGCTCCCGTTATCACCACTCCCTTTAATGTTCTCCTTCATCCCAGCGGGACGTTTTATTCACCAGCACACACCGGTTTTACAGAAAAGTATTTATTCTGTGAGATTTATCGTCGATCAGTTTGATCTGATCTACGGATTGCCCCCCCCAGTCTCAGCTAAGCTAACTGTTAGCCCACAGCCAAAATGGCGGACAACGAGGATGACAGCGGCTCGACCAGAACAATAACAGCCGCGGAGCCTCCGGGGGCCGCGGGACAGACCCCCGCCCCCCAGAGCACCCAGCCCGGTGAAAGTTTATCTTCAGAGGCCGTCGCTCAGTGCACCCAACCCGGTGAGAATGTGTCTGCAGCGCCCGCCGACCAGAGCGGTCATCCCGGGGAGAGTTCACAAACAGTACCCGGAGCAGAGACCACTGAGCCCGGGGAGAGTTCACAAACAATACCCGGAGCAGAGACCACTGAGCCCGGGGAGAGTTCACAAACAGTACCAGGTGCAGAGTCCAATCAGCCCGAGGAGGGTGCCCCGACAATATCTGGGGTTCAGCTGGCGGACTTCTTTCAGAGCTGCACGGAGGAGCAGAGCATCCTGGTGGGCACAGACTTCACCGGGCTGGGCTCGGACCTCAGTAACACTACAATCATCTATGTGCAGCCGGACGGCAGCCTGTTGGAGGGCTCCGGGCTGACGGCGGAGGAGCAGCAGGCTCTGCTGGAGCAGCTCACCAAGCAGCAGATCGTCCAGGTGTCGGACACCGAGGCGGCCCAGCTGCTACAGCAGGTCAAAACCATCCCGGTCCAAAACACGGCCCTGGACCCCAGTCAGCTGCAGCAGGTCATCAACCAGGTCACAAAGTCGCAGCAGCAGGTCCATGTCCAGGTCCCCCAGCATGGTCCTAAGCAACAGGTCCAGCAGGTCCAGGTCCAGCAGAGTGTGAAGCAACAGGTCCAGGTTACTCAGCAGACTTTAAAGACCCCTGCCCCGAATAACGCGTCTCAACAGCTGAAAAGTGTTGCCCAGCAGGTAGCCAAGCAGACCATTAGCCCGGTTCAGGTGCTCCAGAAGAAGGTGAGTCAGTTGAGGGGCTCACCTGATCCATAATGACCCCCCTCCTACACACCTTGTTCTGTTAGTGTGTCTGTGAGTCCCACCTTATCCAGTCCGCTGAGCAACAGGGATGTAACAATTCACTCCACTCATGGTACCACATCATGATACCTTATTATCACAACTTTCAAATAAATACGTGTAAAGTAGATCTGCTCGATTATGGCAAAAAAATCATCACAAGTATTTATTAACTTTAACCACCTGAACACTTTGAACAGGCAATACCTGCGTTTATAGAGAAACATAAATGTCTTTGAGTCAGTGGTGATGAGAACATTTTGAATCAATAACCACACATGACAACACCTTTTGAGAAAACGAGCGCAACACGGCATGCTGCAAAATAATCTTTTCATCTCGATTATGTTGTGTTCATGATCATGGGAAGACAAAATGGTAATTGAAATGTAAACTTGATTATTGCTCAGCACTAAGTGTTTCCCTAATATGCATCTAGAAGCAGAGGTGCACGGCTGCTGAAATTTGACCTAAGCTGCTGATCTTTTTTTTTTTTATGAGAGGAGAGGACAAGGGTTCCATCTTATCTCTCTGTTAGAAACTAACATTATATTAATTTGCGATTTGGAATAAAATATGAACACCACTGCTGCCACTGAGTGTTTGTTGATAGGCGATTTTGTTCAATAAAGGTAAATCATTCTTTTCAATCTCTTCCGGGTTTCTTGAGTCTGTCTTCTGCAGCGTTCAGTCGTCTCACATCATCTCCATGATGATCAGTGTCATTCGCAGGTTTGATCCCTCTAATTTTTATCCTTCTGTCTTTTCAGTCTGAGCCTGTCAGGATACAGATCCAGGTTCCTCCCAAACAGGAAGTCAAGGCAGGTTCCGCCTCCCAGCAGAAGACTGTAGCTGTGAATCATCCGCAGGTGAAGCTGTCAGCCAATGGCAGCGTGAGCAGTGCTCAGATCATCCACATCCAGCCCATGGTTGGTCAGCAGGGCCAACAGTTCTTCCTGCAGCAGAACCCAGGGGATCCCCCCATCCAGCTGCTATTACAAAGCCCCGCCCCCATGGTCGGATCTCTGCTCCCAGTGGTCCACAAGGTGGCAGGCCAGGTCAAACCAGCAGGTACCACACCCAGTCTTGGTCAGAAACCTGCAGTGTCCCCCATTAGAGTCCAGACCCCCTCTTCTGTAAGTGCGCCGCCCTCATCCATCGTCAAGAAGACCACGCCCAGCTCTACTACTAAAACTGTTAGCATTCCGCTAATCAAAACCCCAGCTAACGGCACTAGGACAGTCACCAGTAAGAGCCCAGTAAAGTCACCTGCAGTCCCAGCATCCCCAGTAAAGACCACCACACCTGCTGCTGCCACAGTAGCCAAATCCCCTGCAGCCACGCCTCCTTCCACTCAACCCCCTACTATGAAAGAAAGAGACAGAGAAAAAGAAAAGGAGAAGAAGTTAAAGAAGCGAGAGAAGAAGGCGGTGAAGGTACAGACAAGATCAGGACGAGTCTCCAGACCCCCAAAGTATAAAGCCAAAGACTACAAGTTCATAAAAACCGAGGACCTGGCTGACAGCCACCAGTCCGACTCCGATGACTACTCCGATATGAGTGTAGAGGAGGAGGGGGACGGTGAAAGGAAGGCTGGCTCCGCCCCCAGCTCCTCCTCTCACCTCACCTACAGCCACAAGTCCCGTTCCCACCGCTGCCAGACCTGCGACAAGGCCTACATCGGACCTGGAGGTCTGAACCGGCATTACAAACTGAACCCAAGCCACGGGGACCCCGAGCCTGACAACCCGCCCAGCAACACACCGCGCCCCCTCAGAGAGGATAGCCAATCACAGGAGACAACTTCAGCAGGGGTCAAAGAGGAGGAAGGGAAGAAGAAGGAAGATAAACCTGTTACTATGGCAACAAGCAGAGTAAGAGGCCTACCCTCAGTTAAATACTGTTTAATGACAGTGAGTTGTTCTGGCTCGTTATATGATGGGTTGTTAACTTCTGCTCAGTTACTAATTACTTGTCTGTCTGTCCTCAGGTGGTGGAGGGGGGTCCAGCAGCAGCCGTGGGACTCAGGGGCCTTCATCACCGGGGCCCCGGCAGGCCCAGAGGACGAGGAAGAGGCAGAGGGCGGGGTCGAGGACGGGGCCTGGGCAGACCACTGGGACCGCCTCCTAAAGTGAGCTAATTTAGAACTGGTTTAAACTGGTTTAAACTTGACCTTTCTGATTTAAGCAGTGAAAGTGTTCAGTGAATCACAGCTGTTTAGAAACAGAAATCATCATTACATCATTGTCTTGATTTTAATCTCTCAGGTGACAGTGGGCCTCCTCAGTCGGCGGGGGCGGCGGGGGCGACCTCCAAAGCTTGCTGTCCCCACGGTAACCCCAGAGCAGCAAGCAGAGAGGAGACGAGACCGACTGCAGGAGGTCAGAGGACGGCTGGTTGATACGTAACATATCTGAGTCGTTGTTATCCTGTTTCCATGACAACTGTGTTCTGTATACAGCTAGTGGAGCAGTGTGAAGACGAGGAGCTGATGGACATTGTTCTTCCTCGTTTAACCAAAGTGTTGAGTCTGTGGGAGCTGCTGCTGGCAAAGGTACACACTGATACACACTGATGCACACTGACACACTCTGACACACACTGATACACACTGACACACACTGACACACTTTGACGCACTCTGACACACACTGATACACACTGATGCACAGTGACACACACTAATACACTGACGCACACTGACACACACTGATACACACTGATGCACACTGACGCACATTAACACACATTGATACACAACACTGACACACACTGATGAGGAGACGGATCATGTTTTGTCCTCTGGTTGTTTCAGGTCGAGCAGGGGGGTTCGACTCGGACTCGGTTTCCAGACATTTACCGTGAGTTTGAGTCCCTTCAGACTCAGGTCAGGCAGGCTGCCCAGGATTACATCATCAGTCCGCAGGTCGGAGCCATGCCGCTGGAGGTCAGGAACATCGAGGTGAGACGTTCTGACTGCCTATGATCTGCATGGTTCTCTCTGTGATCTGCACGGTTCTCTCTGTGATCTGCACGGTTCTCTTTGTCCTCAACTGTTCTCAACTGTTCTGTGGTCCAGGTGGCCCGCTCCCTTGGGATCCTGGACGAGGTGAATAGGATGAAGGTGCTTCCTGGAGCGTCTCCCAGCTCCAGCCTGACCAATAAGAACGTCCGATACATGGAGGTAAAGGCCAACAGCACACTGTGTTTCTGAGAGCTGGACCCAGGTTTGGTCTGGTTCAGTCTGGTTCTCTGTGGTTTGTCAGTACCTCTGGTAAAAACCTGATCCTGTCTGACTCAGTCACAAACTCTGTTTCCCAGAATTCCAAGATGCTGCCGCCTTCAAAGAGATTCAAGATGGAGAACAGCGTTCCAGTTCACCAGAACGGCATCGAGACGCCGAAAACAGGTTAGACACCTGTGACACTAATACACTCTACTGTTTCTGTAATCCTTTAGTTCTACTCCGTACTGGATTTTACTCTTGAACTGATGTCAGGTGTTGTTTTCTCACTTTTCTTTAAAAGGTGCGACTTCATTGACCTCTGTGACCCCTTCGACCCCTGCAACTCCTGCAACCTCATTGTCCCCTGCGACCTCTGTGACCCCTGCAGCCTCTGTGACCCCTGCAGCCTCTGTGACCCCTGTAAATTCCACCCCGAAGCCTGTCTCTGCTCCTCCACTGGTGGTTCCAGCTGAATCCAGCACTGCGTCCACCACCAGGTGAGCTGCCCCGCCCCCTTTCCTCTGAGTGACAGGTAGAACAGGTGATGACATTGAGAGCTGTTGTTAAAGGTGCGGTCTGAATGTGTTCTCTGAACCCTCAGCTCCTCTGATAGGACGCCCTCCACACAGGCCCTTCCTGCTGCCATACCTATGGAGGTGTCTTTAGGTGAGGACCAGAGGGAGGAGCTTCAGCAGACGCACCCCCAGGTGGAACCTCTCGCACAGAGCCAGGACCAGGTGTTGAGCAGCAGTGACATCACAGGCCAGAAAGATGTGAGTCCTGAGACCACGGCAGACTCAAAGACACCTGACACACCTGAGTCCAGCTCTGCCCAGACTCCAACCCCCCCTCAGAAGGACTCCAAGGAGCTGCAGGAGGGTCAGGAGATCTACATCCAGACAGAGGGGATGACGGTCCAACTGGCGGAGCCTGGATTGGACGGGATTGTGATCGTGAACGGGCCGGACGGGACGACCATGCACATCCAGACCCCAGAGGGTGTCCCCCTGGAGGCGGTCCAGGCCCTGCTTGGAATCGAGGCCTCAGACGGGGAAAAAGCTCCTCAGTGATTCAGAGTCCAGACTCAAACTTTGATTCGGTTCTATTCCAATGATATAGATACCTTTTTGAAACCACAGAAACAAGAATAGAATCCTGGACACCTGAGATCGGATCATTTGTTGTTTTTAAGCGTAATCCGTCTAAATTGCACTAATGTCTGCAACTTTTTGACACCGCGATTTAAAAAGGTGCCTAGGATGTCTCTCTTTGTTACCGTGGTAACAGACAGGTATTTATATCACTTAATTACTTAGGATCCTCTGGTACTGCGTTTATTACTGTCAACAGAAGAAGAAGAAGAAGAAGCACTTGTTTCAAATGTTCTGATTGTTCGATCTTTTTAGAAACCTCATGTTAGAAAATCCAACAATCCGTTATTTTAATGATCGATGAAATTAAAAAGTTAAGAAGCTTCTGTACCTGTTGGAGCATTCAAATCACAGATTGTTTCGAAAGGTATCTAAAAATATCGAACATTTTGACATCCTGGACTGAGAAGGTCGAGAACCGGACCTGAACTACATCACAGCGACTGGGAGAGTCTGGACCTGAAGGTGGTCTCAGCTTCCAGAGTCCTCCAGTGCCACACAAACACACACCTCCACACAGGTAACAACACCTGGGCTGACACACACCTGGACTCGGAAAGAGCTGGATCTGCAGACACCTGGACCTGTAAAGGGTTCATGGAACAACACCTAGACCTGTAAAGGGTTCATGGAACAACACCTAGACCTGTAAAGGGTTCATGGAACATCTGGACCTGTAAAGGGTTCATGGAACATCTGGACCTGTAAAGGGTTCATGGAACATCTGGACCTACTGAAGTCTTAAAAATGTCAACAAGCACTCATCTCTGTCTCTTTGTGGGCGGAGCTTAAACACACCTGTTTATCTCTTGTTTCCTGCAGTGCCCCCTTCAGGACAAACTGAACATGATGACTGTGGGTGTAAGGACACATCAGCCTGTAGGGGGCGATAACAGACCTTCGGACATTTCTGTGGTTTCAGGTGCTTCTCTTAGCGCCACCATCTGTTAAAACCACGAACCAGAGAGGCCGCCGAGCGACTTGTCATGGCCGAGTCATCAACTCTCTGAATTTTAAATATTTAATTTGAGTTGCTCATATCCAATACTTAAAGTCTGTTAATCTGAGAGAAAACGTATCGGACTCTAGCTCATAGAGCCGGTGATGTCACATTAAAGGGTCATTGTGGTGTTTTTAACGGCTGTTACCTCACTCTCCATTCAAACATCAAAGCTACACAACAAATATCCCTGCTGTCAGCAGAAATAAAGCAGAACCCTTCAGGTCACCTGATTGGCTGTCTGAAGCCTACAGGTCACCTGATTGGCTGTCTGAAGCCTAAAGGTCACTACAGGGTAGCTGATCGGCTGTGTCTGAAGCCTTCAGGTCAGCTGGACGGTAAAATGTGATGACCTCGGGTTAACAGATTCAGCACTTGGGTATGAGCAACATTATCGTGAGGAGATGAAGAAATAATCAGTTTGTGACCTTTGTGTCCTCTATAGGCCTCCGTATTCAGCAGTGTTATTTATCGTTCAGCCTGTTTTCTGATTGGTTCGTTCAGTTCTCACCTATGATGACGTCAGCGGTGGCTCCTCCTGCTGGTTTTTAAGGAATCTGGGGTGATTGTAAATTTGTAAACTATTTTTTTTCTCTGTGTTTCCATGTTTGGACTTGTTGTTCATTGAAATAGAAGCGGATTAGTTGGCTGTTTATATGTAGATAAATATGGAAAACAAAGTTTAAAAGAAGTTGCACTATTTTATTACTTTTTATAAAACTTCACAGTGAAACATTTTCCAAACTGAAGGTTTGTACTCGTGTGGAGAGTCTGGCTGAGGGAGGTTAATGTACTGATCTGTCATGTTGAAGGTTCCAGTGCTGAATGCATCAAACACATTTCATGTTCCTCCAATAAACTGATGATGTGACGAGGATGTCGTGAAGAACCAGTGTTTGTCTTCAGACGAGCCTGTTTCCTACAGGAGCATAAACCATCGATTCACATTCAGGTGGCTTGTGGTCAGTCTACCTGTGATGACATCATGGCTAATAATCAAATCCACTATGAAGAAAATGAATGTGATTTTTTACAGATGAGCCCTATATGTTTAAAGGTCACATATTCTCCTTCTCTTCTTCAGTGTAAATAAGTCTCAGAGCTCCTCAAAACGTGTGTGTGAAGTTTCTTGTTCTAAATCCACTCTGATCCTGTATTTGATCATGTCTATAAACCCCTCTATTTCAGCCCTGCTCAGAACAGGCTGTTTTTGTGTCTGTACCTTTAAATATGTAAATGAGCTGTGTCTGACCATGCCCCCTTTCTGAAAGGGCTTGGGTGTCTGGGGCTTTCTCGCTCCATGTCCTATTGTTTACAGTGAGAAGGCAGACTCAGAGGGCAGAACAAACACCTAGCTGTGGGAGTGTCATCCACCTGGGTGAGGAGTTACTGCCCTTTGTGATGTCATGAAGGGAAAATCTCCAAACGGCCTGTTTGAGCACACATTTTCTGAAAAGTGGAGCAGGCAAAAGACGGAGAGGATGGACTTTTCTCATCATTGGGGGGTTTGTAGACAGACTAGGGACATATATTAGAGTTAGAGAAACACAGGGAAGTGGATGTTATATAATATGGGACCTTTAACAAAATAAATAAAACACCAGGTGCAGTGGTAGACAAGAAACTTAATTTATTCTACAAGTTCAAAGTTGAATTAATTAAATATGCTTATTCTTTCATGTTCGTATTAAACTTATACAAACACTCCAGAGACAGAAACTGAACAAATCACAGACACTCAAGGTTCAGTCCGGCTTCTCGTCTTCTGAGCTCACCTGGAGCAGGAAGCAGTCCCACAGCATATCTGTGTTATACACACCTGTGTGATATACTCCTGTGTAATACACTCCTGTGTTATACACACTCTTGTGTTATACACACCTGTGTTATAAACACTCTTGTGTTATACACACCTGTGTAACACACGCCTGTGTTATACACACCTGTGTAATACACTCCTGTGTTATACACACTCTTGTGTTAAACAGCATGACTCAGGAGGTCAATGACATCAGAGCAGGCGGTGCCCGGTCTCTAGCAGCAGAGCCTCCAGGTTCAGTCTGGTCTGCGGGGGGATGTATGGCAGGTGCAGCCAGCAGGACAGGTAGACCATGCAGAGGTCAGAGGTCGCTGTGTGAGCCACTTCCTGCAGGATCATCTGCTTCAACTTCAACTCCTGACAGAACGCGTCCAACAGGACACGACACAAGTCGTCTGAAAGAGACAAGACACAGAACGAGCGAATCAACGACAGACACCAGAGACCTGCTGAAATCACTCAGGTGAGTTTTAGTGGACAGGTGAACTTACCAAACTGTTTGGTGTTCCAGGTGTGAAACAGAGGAAACTTTCTCCCTTCAGGTCCGAACTGAAACTGCTCCAGCTCCTGAATGCCTCGCTGTGATGTCACCAGACGCTCCATCTTCGTCACTACGACAACCTGACAGGAAGAAGACAAATGCTGCTTTTATTCTGAAAACAGGAAATGTAAAAAGTATTTCTTGTTAAGTTAATGTCAGTTTATTTCTCTGATCACATATTTAGAGATTTAAATCAAGGATCTCTGATCTCTTATGACATCCTCTTCATTGTACTCTCATCTGCTCATACTTATTTGTTCTTCTGATTTAAACCCTCTTTGATAAAAGTGAAACGTCACCATCTTGTCGACGACGTCTTTCAGTTTGCTGCATTCTTCCTGCAGCTCTGCAGCGCCCCCTGTCTGCTGGGAGGGAGCTGTTGAAGATGATGAGGATGACGAAGACTCATCAGCCAGCAGCAGCTGATCTCTCTGGGAGCTGAAGCCAAGAACACAGATTCACTTAAAGAACTGCAGCTGTGAAGTTGGACATTTTAATACGAGGCTCTATGGGGACTGACTCACTGCAGGAAACAGTCGAGTGGACACTGAAGGAACTGCAGGTTTTTGGCACATTTGCATTAGCTTGATTTTTTACAACCAGAGGTTGACGTTTGGTTTATGACCACCATTCTCAGATTTATCTCCTTTAATGGCCTAAGTAAAACCCATTCAATGTGATAACTAACCTGAACAGCCTTTCAAAATAAAGCTCAGCCAAACAAACCAAAGTACCCTGAACTCACTGTGTCTGTCTGATGTTGATGATGTTTCCCGCCGCTGTGAATCCTTCATTGTTGAGTTTTTCCCACCTTAGGATCAGGTTGTGCCAATCTGCCGCGTTGTCTTTGATCTTTCTTGCAGTTCCTGTGACAGCAGTGGACTTCCTGTTTGATGAGGTCACTGTGATGTCATCTGACACCCCTGAAAGGGAGAAAGGGGTGGGGGCAGAAATCTTATCAGGATACAGAAGAGCTGTCACAATACCCGATGTTAATCTTCGATATGATTCTAATAAAAAATAAATGATATTATTACTTGTTTGTTACCATGACAACTAAGAGAGAAGTCCTAGACAAACAATATTTGATCATTTACTGAATGTATAAGCAAAAATACATCGTCAATGTTTCGGTACGGAAACGTTTCCGATGTCTTTGTGGATGTCTTTCAACAGTGTTACAGAGTGACTGTGTTAAATGGTGACTGTCAGCCACATGTTGTCGTGGCTACAAGAGATGTTGATGTTTGTCTTTTCTAAATGTTTATGTACACCAAAGAAGTATGACAAACAATTATATTCACAGTTAGAAACACTTCCATATAAAGAGGGGCGCCAGTAGCCTAGTGGTTAGTGTACGTGCCCTATGTACGGAGGCTACAGTCCTCCAAATGGGCTGCCCGGGTTCAAATCCGAACTATGTCACCTTTCCTGCATGTCATCCCGAACTCTCTGACATAGCCGACAAACCGTTTATATTGATCAATGTGCCGCAGAACCAGACTGAACAGGTCGTTGTAAAGCGTTTCATTTATTTTATTATTATTCATAAATATTCTCAATAAAAAAAACTAAACAAAGTGACATTAGTCGGGACTCTTTCCGTCTTCAACATCTGTCGTAACCATGACAACCACAGAGGCGTCTGGCTGAAAGTCACCAGTTAACACGGTCACTCTTTAAAGCGTTACACCCTCCGTCACACCTGTCTCATTGAACAGGTGAAGTAGTTTAAACGGGGCCCCTTCGATATGTTTTGTTTACTTTTTGGGACTTGAGGGGCTCCGTAACTTTCTGTACTTTTCGGTACTGATGATTTATTAAGATGATTTCACACATGTTCCCTCCAGGTTTCTTCTTCAGATCAAACTTTGAATTAATCAAATAAAGATATTTTATATTATACAAATATTCACTCACCTTCCATTTCATCAACGAACCCTCACAGCTCACGTTGATGAGCACACTTCCGGGTTACTTCTTTGGTGGTGTTCTTCTTCTACTTTTAGGTTTTATGGTGGTTATTGGTGCATTACCGCCACCTGCTGACCTGGAGCGGGATCAGAATTCTGCCACAGGAAAACAACAATAATGATCATTTTAAAATAATAATAATATATAAAAAAAACTTATATAAAAAAACTTATATATAAAAAAACTGACTTTCATCCCTGTTCTTTTCAGGAACATTAACTGTTCTTTTTGTTTAGTGGCGCATGGCAACTAGTCCTTAATGTGCATTACCACCACCTGCTATGCTGGAGCTTGGATCAGATACTATTAGGGCAAACAACAACAACAACAATAATCAAATATATATTTATTTTTTGAACATTTGGGGTAAACCCAAATAGACGTGGATAGAGTATACCCACGTCTTCAGGCACCACTAGATCACTGGATGTGACCTAAAGGGCAAAGTATCCTTTTTTGAAGTTTTGAGGTGCAAGTGAGAACCAGCAGACCCCGATCAGAGGACCTCAGACGACCACAGGGTCCTGTTTGACCGTGCACGGCTTTGAACACAATAACAAATTATGAACAGGATTCTATAACTGATGGGGAGACAGTGTGAAGACCTGAAGATAGGTGTGAGTCAGAACTAGGGTCGCCACCTTCCAAGCAAAAAAATAAGGGACACCACGCAGCGGGGTGCAACTCAGTAGGGGTCTGACCACCACTGGCCCAACGGTGGGGTGGGGCACCAGTTGTGGTGAATCATGATTTAAAACGTGGTTTTAATGAAGTAATAAGAGTCATACTTAAAGTTTTACGTGCTTTATTAACACTTTTTTTTCTGAAATAATTTACATAAACGCAAAACTTCAGTGTAAAGGCAGATACAGTAATGTATGCACAATGAAATGCACCTAACAGGACTTCAGCAGATGATTACTACTAGCTATCTAATTTATAACTTAACTTAAACTTCAAATAAAAGTTATTAACTTAACATTAATTCATTAACAGAGTATTATTGAAGTGCTTTTGACACTGCTGTAACATAGAGGGGAGGAAGAAATCATCGTCATCTCTGATGGTGACCGTCATCATCATCTTACCTGCGTCACATGTTAAATTCAGTTCTATATTTTCAGAATAAAGTATTTTATTGTGAAATGTTTTTGCTCCTTCATGAATATTTCCGGCCTTACTGGTCTGACAGGCTGAGGATAATTAAATTATATTAAATTAATCTAATGACTGAAATTGTCGATGTGATTGGATTTACCTAAAGTTACGTCACAACTCTGACAGGATTATAGTTTGTGAGGAGGTCTCACTCTGACACTTTTTCAAATCAAGTAAATTGACGACAGAGGTAGAGCAGGTCGAGGTGTGATCGTCACGAGACGTCATTATAAATAAAGAAGAACAGAGATGGATGGAACACAGAGAATGTTTAACATGAATCCTGAGCTCCGCAGAAACAGTCAGAGTGAGACCTCACCGTACTCACACAATCTGTGCAACAGCCTGGCGCACCCGGAAGTTGCTGGGGCTATGAGGAGAAAGGTCTGCGTTTCTGGGAAGCGACAGAATGTTCGATCAATAATCGATCAAGACAGCTGATCGAACATTCACAACTCAAATCGGGTCTGCTGACGTGTTGTCAACGTGTTTCCACCTGTGTATGACCTGTTGTTGATGGTTTTCCACCTGTGTATGACCTGTTGTTGATGGTTTTCCACCTGTGTATGACCTGTTGTTGATGGTTTTACACCTGTGTATGACCTGTTGTTGATGGTTTTACACCTGTGTATGACCTGTTGTTGATGGTTTTACACCTGTGTATGACGTGTTGTTGATGGTTATCTGTGTATGACCTGTTGTTGATGGTTTTCCACCTGTGTATGACGTGTAACTGAAGTGATGATGTCAGCACTTCAGCTTCTACCCGAGCTGTGGCTGCAGGTGTTCAGCTTCCTGTCCTGGAGAGACAAACTGAGCGTGCGCTGCACCTGTTCTCACTTCAGACACCTGCTGGATAAGTCCCGCTCCCTGTGGCAAGGCTTCAGCGTGGTGCTGCAGAACTTCCCGCGGTACAACCGGTCGTTCTGGCGCAGCCTGGCTCAGAGGCAAGTGTGCAGGGTGTCTCTGAGGTCAGGTAAGAGGAAACACCTGAAGCAGCTCTCCACCTGGCTTCCTGCCATCGATACACTACGATTGGACGACTGGAGGGAGGAGAGCATCGACGAACTGAAACTTTTCCTCCAACTGAAGCGTTTGTCTGTCACTTCCTGTTCCACTCAACTTAAACGCATGGACTTCCTGTTTTCTCTGAGTCATCAGCTGACGCAGCTAAGCCTCTGTAATGTGCAGCTCACCTGTTCCGCCCCTCACCTGCTGGCAGCTGTGAGTAAGCTGACTCGTCTGACGTCACTGCGGCTGCATCACGACGGAAGTCTGAGAGTCTCAACGCTCAGCGGAGTCCTGACTCACCTGCCCGAGCTCACACACCTGTCCTGCACCATGATCACCTACAAGACACTGCCTCGTGACTACTTTAGCCCCGCCCACCTCACAGGTAGACACACACAGTTGGTAAAGTGTTTTTGTTTGTTTTTAGCTCCTGTGAGGAACTTTGAGTTTGTGTTGACGTTGGCGCCCCCTGTGGACAAAAATATTACGCCGTTACAGATGCAATGTGTCCAAAGTCAAACTGATGGAGAAACGTCACATGAAGCTGTCATCAAACAGCTGATGAGATTGTTTACTAAACATCAGCTGGTGTTTGTAAATAAAACTAACAGCTGTAATGACAGGTGTGTTTGTGTTATAAATGAAGAGATACGCTGTGTTTGTGGTCCAGCAGGTGGCGCTGCTCTGAAGCTGTCTGACCTGCAGTTGTTGAATTATGACGCCATGGTGACGCAGGAAGTCCTCCAGCCTCTGTCCTACCTGAGCAGCCTGTCAGTGTTCCACCTGTACTCTGTACCTGGACCCACCTGTCACCTGCAAACATGGCTGACGTCTCTGCAGCAGCTCCGCAGCCTCAGTGTGCACGGTGAGACGTCATGACCCTGCTGTGTCGTAACAGTGATTGTAGTCTGGACATCGAGATGTTAAAGGGACATTTCTTTAAGTTTACTGTTTGTCTGACGTGTTGTTTACTCTCTCTCATGTTTACCTAGTTCCACTTCCTTTACAGCCTCTTTCAGATCTAATGTCTGACTGAATCTCTCCTTCTAAACCTTCAGCTGAGCCGTCACACTCCACTTATCTTTTATAGTAGTCGTAGTTTTTTTTCACGCTGAGCGTCATGTGTGAACACAAACAGCTGAATGTTTGAGTTTCTCCTCCAGCCTCCTCGTATTTATTCTGCAGAAAGTCAGAGTGAGCTGATGTGAGAACGCAGCAGGATATAATCAGGAGAATTCACCTGGAGCGAGTGGGAGGGGGTGGTGACGTTTATTCCCTGTGATCGCTGCACGACCATAGACTGTCTGCACGCCACCTCTACCATCTCCGTGCTCTAATGAACCTGCTGCTGCATGTTTTCTGTTCTCCAGTATGTTCTTCTCCACTCTTTAGTTGAGATTGAGATTCTGTTCAACTACATGTAGTATTGATAGAAAGACAGATATTCTCATTATAGCGTCTTATAGCTGACTCTGATGCTCCGTCTGCCACTTCCATGTCGTTCTTTTTACGTCATGTCTAACCTCAGGAGACCCGCCCCCTCCTGTCTGACAGGGATAGTCTCTGCTGTGAGGTGCATGTGTGAACAAGCAGGTGAGGAGGATTTCAGGAGCAGTCCTCCTGATGTGATCTAGAAGTATTCAGGAGTGCAGATGTGAAAACAGCTTTATTTCCACTGCAGGAACATTCTGACTTCTCTCTCTCTCTCTCCTCTCATAATACTGTGATAATGTGATGACCTCACTCTGTCCGTCCAATAGGAGGCCATCCTCTGGGGGTTTACGCTGACTGGCTGCCGTCGTCCCTCATCAGTCTGACGCTCTGTGTGGACCTGCAGCCTGAAGACCTGCATGTGGTGTCACTGAGAGCTCCTCACCTGGAACACCTGCACCTGGAGCCCTGGAGCTCCTCCTCCAACCTGGTCAGGCTCCTCCCACAGCTGTTTCCTCACCTGAGGACGCTCCGGATCAGGTGAATCTCCAAACACCCGACCAGCTCTGTTTTTAACATCTGGCTTAAATCCCCTCTGCAACGTGGACTATTGCTGGTCTCCATAGTAACCATCTGTTTGTGTTGGGTTTCAGACACCACCACGTGTCGGACGCTGACTTCCTGTCTCTGCAGCAGCTGCGGCGTCTCGACACTCTCGAGGTTCTCGACTCATTCCACAGACCTGACCCACGAGACCCGAGCTGGGTCGTCTACGGACCCAGTCCCCGTCTGCTGAAGCTGACCTCTGACCTGCAGGAACGGACCAATCACAGAGTGCGAGTCATCACCAGCTCACACAGAGACCCGCTCACCTGCGACTGTGTCTGACCAGCAGACTGTGACATCACTACGTTTGTTTTAATCACACACTCGTACTAAATGTGCCTTAAAAGCATAATGCTCAGCATAAGCATGTGTTAGCATGATGAAGTGCATCACTGTAAATCACAGCAGCTGTTAGCATTAGCTTCCATCAGAACGATAGATTCTAAAAGGTTCACTAAATAAAGATAATGGACTTGGTGAAAGGAGGATCAGAAAGCTTGTCTTGTGTTGCCAAAGTAATTATTATCAGATGAAATAAATCAATAAGCTAAGATACTTTGTTTTCTCTACTGACTGCTTTGTGTGAGTCCAAAACTTAAATACTTAAAGTTAATTATTTCAGATCAGGATGTTCAAAGGTTAAAGGTCACATATTCTCCTCCTCTTAAATTCAGCTTAAATAAGTCTCAGAGCTCCTCAAAACATGTGAAGTTTGTAGTTCTAAATCCACTCTGATCCTGTATTTGATCATGCCTATAAACCCCTCTATTTCAGCCCTGCTCAGAACAGGCTGTTTCTGTGTCTGTACCTTTAAATGTAAATGAGCTGTGTCTGACCACGCCCCCTCTCTGGAAGGGCTTGGGTGTCTCAGGCTTGCCATGTCTTAGTGTTTACAGTGAGAAGGCAAACTCAGAGGGCAGAACAAACACCTAGCTGTGGGAGTGTCACCCACCTGGGGGAGGGGCTACTGCCCTTTGTGATGTCATGATGGGAAAATCTCCAAATGGCCTGTTTGAGCACACATTTTCTGAAAAGTGGAGCAGGAAGAAGACGGAGAGGATGGACTTTTCTCATCATTGGGGGGTTTGTAGACAGACTAGGAACACAGAGTTCAAGGAACATGGTGAAGTGTCGTTACAGAATCTGCTACAGCTTGAACTCCTTCAACTTTATTACAGATGTGTAATGGATGAAAACATTCACAGAAGTTCAGCTGAAATTGGATCAGTTGTCTTTATGTAAAATAAAACCTTCACACATCATTACTCTTTAGAGACCCAACTTCCTAAACTCAGATCAATAAATACAATCAGAAACCCTTCAGTGACAGAGGCTCTTTATCAGAATATAAATATAGTGTACTGGTCTTTAGAAAGGATTATACACATGTAGGTGTGGGAGCATATTTCAATGCACTCTTTAAACAGCAGGGGGTGTAGTCTGTCAGAAATTTCTGTTAGTCTCAAGACTCATTGTAACCTGTTAAATTATTTCTCACTTTTATCGTGTAATGCAAGGTTTTGATTATCAAATAATTTATAGATTTAGTGATTTAAGAATTTAAATAAAGTTGTAGTGTTTTATATGAACAATTTATTTCTCCGATCCACCGGGTCACTTTGTGAAAGCGTGTCCTTCTTCTCAGGTGCGGTCAGCATGACCACAAGCGAGCACACAAGCGTGTTACCGTCAGCCATTTTCAGCATGCCTGTCGTGCAGCTGACTGGCTCCTTCATATTTTAGTCCAACACACAGGATGTTGTGATAGATGCAGTAAAAGCATGAAGACCTGATTACAGAAATCAAGACGTTTATTTTGATAGTACAAACTGTTCAGCATCCTGTTCATTATTTACAGCAAAAAACAAAACAATAAAATTTATATAAAAAACTAAAAACCATCCTCTTCTCTTTTCTGCACTCATGCAGTCCATTTTGTTAAACTCCCAGAATGCTTTGCGTTCAGACAGGTGCGTCTGTGGGCGGAATCTGTCAGTTTCATGTCCATTCATTGGTCGCTTGCCGTCACTCCGACGTCTCTTCGTCTTTCTGTTTCTTCTTTTTTTTCTTCTTCTTGGCACTGTCGACAACCTGAAACACAAACGCGTTGAAACATTTATTCAATTTAAACATTTAATTCTAGCTCGCCATCATGCGACCGTCTGACTGCACACAGATGTTCAGCTCTCACCTCAGTCTCAGGCTCTGCTGCTGCCTCCTCTGGCTCCGCCTCCACTCCATCAGTCTCTGCCTCCTCCAGCTTCGCCTTCTTGTCTTTTTTCTTCTTTTTCTTTTCTTTTTTAAGCTCCTCTGCAGATGGCGTGCCAGGCGCAGTCGTCTCTCCCTCGCTATCCGCAGCCTCTCTCTTCCTCTGCAAAACACAGTACAGGTCAGACACATCTGGCAGGACCTTTCTGATTGGACATTACAGTCTATCACAGATTAACTCTCAGCTGATAGGTTGAGTATACCTTTGCTGAAGTGTCACCCGATTCCTCAGTCTTCTTAGAGATGCTGTCAAAACAAAAAGAGGTGATCAATCCACAGGTTCTTAAAGATTCTTTACATTAAAACTGAATGTGACCAGCAGTGATGTCATCACCTTCAGTATGACATCACTGCTGATGTCATCAGTGTCCTCAGGTGAGCTGCAGCTCTGCAGGCAGCAGAGTGACAGCGCTCATGGCTGAGAGTTCCTGTAGCAGACTGACTCCCTCAGAGCGCACGGCAGCACGGTGAGGGATAACTGTCTGCATCACACACACAGGTGAGCCCCCCCCCCCCCCCCCCCCCCTCAGGTGAGCCTTACCTGTAGTCTACGTAACCGCTCTTCCAGTCGCCAGGCGTGCTGCCGTTTGGTTTCCCGTGTTTGTCGAGGAGTCCTTTCTGAATCATCATCTTCTTCTGACTTGCCTGATTGGACAAACACAAATTAATACTTTCAAATTAAACTTTGAATGAACAGGATGCAGCATCATGACCTCCGCCTCACCTTCGGTCCCAGACCCCACTTCCGGGGATACGTGTCTCTCTCCATGATCACCCTCTTTATCTTCGCCACAACGCCGTGGTCACAGGTGGAGATCACCGCCGTGGTCATCAGCGCCACGGCTGGACGAGGACAGAGATCATAAACGGATTAATATTCATTATCGATCACATCGATTCTTTCATCAGAGAGCGGCAGGTGTGTATGTGGATATGGAGAGCAGCCATCAGTAAGGGGTGATAGATAGCAGGTCATCATGGCCCGAGAGCTGCTGACGCTACTCAAACTCATCATGTGGCTGCACCTCCACACACACCAACACCTCTGTCACTCACCTGTACAGATGGCCTCGCCCTTTGTGGTTATGACAACGATGTCCTGGTTCATCTCGATGCCGTCTTCATACCTGAGGACACCTGGCAGCATGATCTTTGCCCCGTAACAGATGGCGTTCACCTGCAGACGCAGCAACAGTTATAGTCAGTCACAAATCACTTCAAACATCATGCTTTTACCCTTTAATCCGTCTAACTACATTTTTCCAGGCAGGGGATTGGTCAGACAGCCAAGAGAAATTGTGACATCACATGATATCAGGTTGTTTAGCGAAACCTTCTCAGCATCATCATTCCTCACCAAGAGCCAATCAGAGCGCCAAGCGTCCTAGGCTAACACACGTCTTAGGTAATGCATACTGCTTTTTAGAGCTCTTGGCACTTTGATACCATCAACCATAAAACTAACAGTTTTTAGCGCAGCATTGGTCTCAGCAAACCTGACAATCATGAATGATGTTAGCATAGCATTAGTGGGTGATACCTGACATAATCATGGATGTTATTGGCATGTTAGTGTAGCATTGGTACTTGGTAGTAGCTAAGCTATGTTAGCAGGCTGTAACGTCTGCAGCAGGTCAAGTTCTCTTTGTCCGTCAGTTAAACTCAGAGGCTCTAAAGACAGCAGTGATTTAAACGATGAAGACTCACAGCGCTGTCCTTCATCACCAGACGTTTGTGGGACACAAGCAGCTTCTCCAGAGGGAAGATGACCCTCCGCAGGTACGTCTCGTCTTTGTTGTGATCCAGCTGCCACTGAGCGTCCAGCACGTCGTGCATCGTCACCAGGTGGTCCTGAAAAAGACAAACACACAAAACTTAGAACATCAGCAGTGACCGTGATGTCAGTAAGGGGCAATGATGTCACAATAATGTCAGCAGCATTGAGGCGCCACAGTCTGAACTGACGGTGGAGTCGGAGTCTCCGCTGCAGGTTTCTTTTCCAAAGTTTAATTAGCAGACCTGCACCGAGCAGCAGGCCTGGACTCAACACTTTGAGCTCACATTTACATTCACAAGCACCAAAGCTTTACAAAGACTTTAGCTCTTCAGTCTCAATGTTGGCATCAGTATAAGTTTAATAGAATCAAATTTCAGGATCTACAAGAAGTGATGCTCACCGTCTCCCCCATCACACCCGACCGCACCCTCCGGAGCTCCTGCATCTGACCTCCGACCCCGAGCATCAGACCCAGGTGGACACACAGGGTCCTGATGTAAGTCCCTGCCTCACAGCTCACCCAGAAGATACCTGTAACACAAAGTCCTCTGTGACCTCTGACCTCAGCAGCTAGTGTAAACACCTTGCATTAACTAGACAGTCATTTGGTTACCATGGAGACGCATGGGTCATCTAAACTAGTTTGTTCCAGTGTTTCCTCGTGTCTAATAGTCTAACAGACTTGGAGCTGCAGACACACTTTAGAGCAACCACCCAGTACAGAAACCAGGTGAACACATCAAGTAATTAGTCTGATTTTAACCTCCTGGGGTTATAGCGATCTTACCCAGCCTCCTCTCGGGGTCGTATTCGATCAGTTTGCTGTCGTAGATCGTTCGGACTCTCAGCTGTCGTTTGACAGCAGCGATCAGCGGCGGCCGCTGGAACAGAGCACCGGTCAGCTGCTCCAACCCCTGCAGATACCAGAGAAGGATTCTTAATACCAAACGTTCACACTCCAAAGCGAGTCGTTTCTTTAAATACTCAAATTACAGGAAAACTCGTTCACAAATGTCTAAATTAAACAAAATCATTAGAAACGCTTTGACAAGATGGAGCCCTCACTCCTCTCTAGCTCCACCCTCTTGTCGCCAATGTTTGAGTAATTTAGACATTGTCTCTGCATGATCTCAAAACTGAGAACAACCTTCATGTCCTGCCACTCATTCAAGTTTCCATCTTCATCAGAATTTAAACATTTAATTAAAGTTCCTCAGTAGGATCGTCTTACCCGGGCCAGAGTGTGCTCGCTCTCTATGGCATTGTGCAGCCGAACGATCCCCACATACTCTTTACCTGCAACACATACACAGAGAGTAGTGAGGGGGGCCGCTTGTTTTACTGAGCTCGCACGCCGGCCAACCAGCCGGGTGGAGATTCTGTGCTACATTTATTCTGACGCTAACAGAAAAAGAAGTGGTCATAAGTGTACCGGCGCTCTGCTGGGACTTGACCAATCGTGTGGCTCTATCCACACAGACGATCAGACAACCTGTGACCTTGGGGTCAAGTGTCCCGCTGTGACCCGTCTTCTCCACCCGCAGGATCCTCCTGATCCACGCCACCACCTCGTGAGACGACGGGTTCGCCGGTTTGTCCAGGTTGATGAAGCCAGACCTGACAGGAAACAGGAAGTAGAAACATCAGTCGCTGACCAATCAGATGCATTTATAAATAACCTGCAGTGTTCTACTTTTCCATTTGAAACTAAGTTGAACTACATTTTTTCAGGCAAGGGATTGGTCAGACAGCCAAGAGAAATTGTGACATCACATGATATCAGGTTGTTTAGCGAAACCTTCTCAGCATCATCACTCCTCCCCACAAGCCAATCAGATCGCCCAACATCCCGGGCTCCAAAATGTCTTACATAATGCATGTTGCTGTTTAAAGCTGGCGTTGGTGTTTATCATTAGTCGAGGTTTAACATAATTATAGAAGTCAAGATGTTGCACAGCATTGGTTGTATCTAACCTGACATATCATGAACATTGTTAGCATAGCACAAGTCAGCTCTTACCTGACATAATCGTTGATGTTTCTCTTCAGCGGGTTGCTGCCGTTCGGTAGTGGCGTGTAATGAGCAGTGCGGATGTTCAGCTTATCAAAATTCTGCAAAAAAAACAAAAAAACAACTTGTTGACGGTTTTCCATCATGGGGCAACTTATGTTAGAAAACTAACTTTTAAATATCCCATCACCTGAATCATCATAATCTACCTCCCCTACCCGCCTTAATCATCTACCTGCGTCACACCTCCCGTCTCATTATCTACACTCTGGTAAACTTTGTCTTTTATAACTTGAGCATTGTGTGATCAGAACATTTAAATCGTCTCTGCAGCAGTCCAGTCAAGTCATTCTCTCCGTGCAGCGTCAGGTCGCCGCTGACAGAACGCCATGGCGACACTGACACTGCTGTGGAGAGGCTCCGCCCCCAGAACGAGGGCAGGGCTAGAGACAGAGACCAGATGGCCGCTCAGCGAATGGATAAACAGATTCATCACTTCACACACTGAAAGACTCCAGGACATTAAATGGACGAGACAGGCCAAGTGTTCAGAGAGAACGGGTGAGCTCAGGGGCGTTACCTTTAGTAACAGAGGCCACTGTGACGTGTCCAATGTGGGCACTTTAGACTCGGGCTGGATGAAGAAGTCTCCGATCTGCTGGATCTCCTGTTAGAGGAAAACAGTTTTAAATCTTCATCCAGAGAAAAAAACCCAACTAAACATCTACAGCGTCGCCTCGCCGTCACACTCACCCCGACATCCTCTTCACTGACTTTCTTGACCTTCTTTTTCTTCTTCGCCGACGATACTGAAACAAACGATTAACGTGACGCACAGATTTAGATGTCGGAGAAATGACCCGTCAGAGCAAACCAAACATTCCTGCTCTGCAATCATTTAATAAAGTGTAATTTAAAAACAAAGACTCGTATCAGTGAATCATTCAGGTTATTTTCCAAATCAAAGTGAATGAGCATCTTTAGGTTTAAAACTGTTGGACTCATTAGATTTATAGAGGACGGGTCTTTGGACTGAAGGAACTACAACATCACCTTCACACAGCCCAACACTTTAAAGAGAAAACAGATTTTTTGTAAAAAAGGTTGCAGCGGGAGTTACATGCATACCAAGTGTTTCTATAAAGTCAAATATTACATTATTCATTATTTGAGGATACATTTAGAGCTTATCCAGTGAAAAAAAACCTCAACATTTTGATGATTGTAGTAACTCTTTCGCTGATTTTCAAAATAAGACTTTAACATTTTAGAGTGTTTTTTTTAAATAACCGTTTGAGCAAGTTATTCAACGTATGTTTAAAATAATTTCAGGTGTTTTCCTTCTAGACACGTTCCTCAGGTCAGTTTGTGTCACGTCATTAGTGACGAGTTGCCCACGTGCCTCTCATGCAACACGTGGTTGTTAGCATCAGGCAGCTAGCTGAGGCTAACAGGCCGTAATAAACATGAACCCCTAAAACATCCAATAATACCTCAAATATGTTGAACATGTTGACAGAGCGAAGATTAGATGATCATACAACTATTATTAAAATAGCAGAAACTGATCAGTAGATTCATTCTGACTGAAAACGAGTTTTTACATTCACTCACTTTTCAAATAGGTTTTTAATGAATCAAATGAGGATCTGAACCGAGAGACACGCTGAACCACAGAGTTCAGTGAAATTACTCAAATCAAGAGTCACACCGGATGTAAGTTAAACCGGGACTTTTTAATAAACATTGGAAAAAACGTCTGTTTTCTCCACGAGGCTATGAACTAAAAGCAGAAAAGTGTTGTCGATAATTTTACACAGTCGGCAGTTCAAGGTTCGTTAGTGCCCATCAACGGTGCTTAAAGTTAATTTAAACAGGGTTATTTATTTTCATGTTTTAGTTTCTGAGTTAAACCAGAATCGGCCTTGTAGCTTGTTGAACGTGCGTCGCTGCACGTGGTCCCTGCAGGTATCAAGAAACCCACGTGCTCCACGTTACACATGTGCCCGATACATACGAAATATCAAACTTAGTGTAACGACGAGCACCAAGAGTATCCTACGAAGATTTAGTTACGTTTTTTTATGATTTTGGATGCACGTTCAAATCATCCGTTTTCTCCGCGAGGTTCTGCGTTAGACTCAGAAAAACGTGAGATTGACGTCAGGAATTAAAGCCGACAGGTGCAGCTTCAGTTTGTGCTCTTATACGTCGCTTTAAGTTACAGGTTTGTTTGTTAGAGTTAAAGGTGCTCAGATCTGCCGCTGCACGTGGCTCCTGCAGTTAGCTGTGATCAGGCCCACGAGCTCAAAACCCACATCACTGCAAACTGGGGCGCGAGACGAAATCTCAAACTCGATGTAATGACATAATAATAATAATAATGATGACAACACGATGCGGGATGTTTGTTTCTAATGATAAATTGCTGAATATATAAATGTGTGTTTTTCTCCACGAGGTTCTGCAGGAAAAACACAAACTCGCGACAGAAGGCCCCCTAAACAGCCAACACTAACAAGCTGGGGTTGTGCACTTAACTCAAATGTAATATTAACTAAATCGTTTGATTAAAAAGGTTTAATTAAAGTTCAGCTGTGTTCAGTAAAACGTGCTGCACACTCACCTTCTGTGTCCGCCATCTTGAACTGAGGAATGAACGCACAATCCGCGTTTTTCTACTTCCGTCTCCTCCTTCTTCTTCGAGCTTTATTAGCGGTTTGCAAACCAGCTGTAAGTGGTAACACCGCCACCTACCGTCAAAGAGGGTGCAGAGTCACAAAATATCATGAACTCATCAAGTCAGTCCAACGTCTCCTAAGGCCTGTTCAGTGTTTTTCTGAATGTATTGTGGTGTTTGTAGAGAGTGATGTAACAGCTGTTTGAGGTGAAAACAAAAGTCTCTCTCTGTAGGGATCATTTGTGTCATGACGTCAAACACTTATAATAACAACATGAGCCTGTGAGGGACAAAAAACTACTTTGAGTGGACACAGTCTGTTTACCTGCTGCTGCAGTCAGACGTCACAGCCCTGACAGAAACGTGCTCAAACTAGGATCAATATTGGAGATGCTTTTGAAAAATGGAGAGAGGTTAGAATACAGAAAGGTTTACAGACCGATGCAGAGCTGGATAAACACTGACGCTTCAGTGTCCACCACATGGCAACCTGCATGAGCATGGACTCTAGAGAGGAGGGGGGAGACAGCTCTCTATGATGTTTAGTAGTTTAGATGTAATTTGGACTGCAGTACCCATTTTAAACACTAGGTGTCAGGGTTACATATTGCTCTGATTGCTCCATGTCATCATATTTTCTTTAACAACCTGTTTGGATTCTTTCTCGATCTTACACTCGTGCGTACTTCACTGTTGGATACGTTTCCTTGTGCATGCTTCCTTTCTTTGTGGTTCATGTTGGCAAAAGTTTCCGAAAAAACGTCCCGTTTTCTACCAAGCGGTCCGGGTCAGTTCGGTTCTCTACCGTACACATTCATGGCGCTTCCACTCTCAGAAGTTGGGGATGGTACCAAGATAACCGATCCAACCCTAAAGGGTGGAGTTAGACACACTGCAGTCTTGCCCGATTGGTTGAAAAAAATCTCTTTCCGTGCAACAGCGGTAATAAAGGACAAACAAAAAATGCCATGTTCAAAGATCCCGAAGATTTGGAGAAAGTCATTTCAAGAATGTTTTGTTTTTTGCGACTGTTGTCAGCGTGTAGCTCCGCCCCTCTGACCACCTCTGAGATACAGACCTTGGAGGGAATCATTGATCTTTGTTGACTTTCTTCTTTGTTGAATTTATTGGCGGTCTACACAGTGTTGTGACTCGCAATACTATGTATGTAGTGATGTGTAAGGGAACAGTTTGCTGTGGAAACGCAAGCAAGACCAAACTGTACCAAACCAAACCAGACTGCTTGGTGGAAACCGGGCTTTTAACTGACCCGTGTAACAGTTGAAGACAAAGAGCTGCACAAACTATAAACTCTTTTTCAAATTTTCTCTGAAGCTTCAAAGACAAATCATCAGCAAGATTTAAAAATAGAAGCCTGATCACAGAAACACCTCTTAATTTTACACAACATGCAGGAAACAGAACAGAAGGACAGAACCCAGAGCTCATGTGATGGACATCTGACGTCTTCTTCTTCTTTTAGAAATATCTTCTCTCTGGAAAGAGGAGACAAACATGCTGGTGTTATCAAGCTGAAACCTCAGATGTTGAAAAATGAAGCCGATGCTGAAGTGTAAAACCCTGCAGTTTCTCGAGTGTCCACTAGAGTCTGGCTGCAGAAACACAGGAAGTCACATACACACCCATTCTAAAAAGCCTGTTTTTAAAACAGAGATTAACATGTTTACAGCCTGGTTCAAAAAACCAAACAGGTCTGATTAGCTCATGTCTCGATCGGCACACACTGTACGGGGGTGAATGTTTTGATGACTCATCCGTTTTGATTTGATGAAGGATAAGAGTTATTCACAATAAAGCGTGTAGCTGACCTGACAAACAGCCCTAAAAGCGTGAAAGGACCTCTAGAGTCTGTAAAGTCTGTAAAAATGTTTATTTCTGCTGTAAAGATGGACATTTTAACATAGGGCTCTATAGGGACTGACTCACTGCAGGAGACAGAACTGCAGCTGTAAAGATGGACATTTTTACATGGCACAGCACACACAGCATTGATAACTAAACTGTTTCTGCTCTCACTCGATCTCAGCTGTCGTCTGGTAATAGTGATTTTTAATAAAAAGCTGAAACAGAACCATCGATACTGATGTTGGTAGCAGTGGCTGTCTGACCTCTATCTACAGTACTTACCCTTGACCTTGAGGGACACTGTTTTGTCCCACAAGAGCAAGAGTACCTCCCATTATCTCGGGGGGTGGGGTCTTTCAGGGTCAGACTCAGATCTTACAGAGTCTGTAACAGGTTTTTCCTCATGGTTGTACGGTCTTGGTAGAGCTGTCCTTGTTGGTCGGGCTGGTCCTAGCCATCCTCAAACACGTGGACTATTGTGGTGATGTAAGTTGTTGTGTTGCAACAGCTCCACGTCACTGATGCATCCTGGGGCAGGTTAGCTGTTATTACCCACGGCAGCCTGACGGTCTTCTCCATCTGATCCACCTCCATGTCCCCACTGGAGGCTGAGAAGACAACACACAACATGAACAGAGAGTACAAACGTCAACGCCAAAAACAAACATTTGACAAGAAGCCGCACTTCCTTCTGAGCCAGGATGTAGCCCTCCCTGCGGACGGTGCAGATACATTTTCCGCTGTCGCTTTTGCCTGAGTTACGGATGGTCACACTGAGGTCTTTGGATCGCAGCGGGTCACTGTTCATCTCTGTGTTGCCATGGTAACACTTGTCTTGTCTGTACGGCTGGTCCTGGCCGTTCTCGTACACATGGACCACCATGTCTCAAGGCTCTGAGCGCCTCCACCCCACTGCGGCGTCTGCAGGCAGCTGAGCGTTAGTTATGAAGGGCAGCATGAAGGTTTCAGCCCAATCCTCGACCTCCACCACCTCCGGGACCACTGAGGGGACGACAGACCACATCATGGCTTTATGGAAACTGTAAATTAGTAACACTTTGACGCCATTGATCCACATTTTATAATGCTCGTTACAGCTTCTGTTTCTCTGATCATGCAGTTTGTTGTTTCTCAAACTTTAGCGCCCTCTGCAGACTCATCCTTGGATTACTTCAACATATGTTTACCTCATGATCTGACACTTTGGGAGTCCAGCATTGTAACAGTGAGTTTAAAATGGGGATCAGCAGGACAGAGAGACTTTAACAATTTATGTTAAATTATGTATGACTTTAACATAAATTGTGTTAAACAGAATATTCCATATCTGCTCTTCATTCTTAGCTAACAACGCCGTCGTCAACAGTCTGCTCAGGCTTTTTAAAATCTTCAACACGCATTTACAAACAGGACAACAGTAGGTCATAGTTTAGCTTCTGCGTCTTCTGACGTCATTTAACTCCTTTTCAAAGACGATTCACTGATATTAGCATGCACCTGTTTTTATTATTGCATCTGAAATCTGACTCATCTTCCTTCTTTTTAGTTGCAAGTCGGAGTGTAAATGTGAGAGGAAGCCTTGGCTGGAAGTTCTTTATCACAAACCGCTAGAAGTCTGAAAAGTCAGTCCCCAGAGGACAGATCGCCACCAGACGAAGGGTGGAGCTGTCTCCCCCCGCCCCCTCCTCTCTAGAGTCCATGCTCATGCAGGTTGCCATGTGGTGGACACTGAAGCTTCAGTGTTTAGCCAGCTCTGCATCGGTCTGTAAACCTTTCTGTGTTCTAACCTCTCTCCATTTTTCAAAAGCATCTCCAATATTGATCCTAGTTTGAGCATGTTTCTGCTCGTGGAGCTTATTAGAAACATGCAGAGGCTTTTTAGGTCGGGTACAATCACTTCTACCTGAACCACTTCTCTTGCCCGCTTCCATCGCTGCAACACCTGTTGGTTTGACCTGATAACTGCTCTCATATCTGGCAAATCGAGGGGCGTCCAAAACGTGCCTTAAAACTGCCTACCTTCTCTGGTCCAAACAAATCCAGAGCATTCAGGACCAGAATCTAAAGTTAGAAGGAGGACATACTGACTGCTGCATTGTTGTCAGAGAAGCCAGCACTTCAACATAGCATGTTTCCTTAATGTCTGATCATATAGTAAGCTCACTTTATCATTTCACTCACTACACATCTCACTGATTGGACCTTTAAAATGACTTTAACATCTAAACTGAATTGTGATTGCTTCCTTGTTTCTGTTTGAACAAGATGGAAATTAAAGAATACACTCATGGTCCTCTAAAGCAGAGATATTGGGAAAGTGTTTTCATGTCTTCATTCAATAGGAGAGAAAAGAGCTGAAACACAGTTGGCCTGCTCTGCCTGCGCATCTGTCTGACTTTTAGACAACTACAATCGTTAATAACTGATTATAACTCCGCTGAAACGATTTCAAATGTGTTCTCTACAGAAATATTGAGGTCACATTTGTTGAATTGTATCCACACATGTATACAGACAAAATAAACTTAAAATATTGTCATCTAAATGTTAAAAACAAGTCACGATTTAAATATTTAGCATCTAAAATCTTAGCTTATTATTCAGAAACGTGACCTGTGTTTATAACATTTAACATTTCCATTTGCTAGTCAAATGATCTTTGGTTCAATTTCACATATATAATAATAAATATGACAAAGTTCCCAAACATTACTCTAAATGTGATTCAATATATTTTAGAGCTAAATGAGGAGAAGACATGTTTTTAAGTTTACAATCAGTGCCCCACATGAACATGATGATTTAGTTCTGGGACTTCAGGGGCTCATCATCCTAAAGCTTTGGCGACCCTAAAGTCCAAAACAGTAAAAAGAAATATCTTGCTCACACGAAATATATATATTTTTTAATTTTCGGGGACTTCAGGGACTTAATACTTTTATATTTCCCAGAATTTTCGAGGGCTAGAAATTTCACTGAAGTGAAAGAAATTAACGTAAAACTGTGAGGCGTTTGCGGGCATAGTTCCCATATTTCCGACGGCATTGAAAGCATCATGAGATGCAGCGCTGCGGTCAGACAGACAGGCAGACTCCGTCAGACAGACAGACAGACATCACGGACACATCTGACAGTGCAGACCATCTCCGTGATTTACACGACCGCCTCGTTTCTTTTCTTCGGTGTTTTTCGGTAAATTAACGGTGAATCGCCGGTATGAACACGGAGGAGACGCAGGTGGAGCTGCAGGATGCGGGGAGCAGAGATGCGGAGCGCAGAGATGCGGAGCTGAAGGATGCGGAGGAGTCCCCCGCTCAGCCCCCCGCTCAGGATGCTGACGCCACGGAGGCCGATGTGAGCGAGGCGGACCTGGACCAGGAGGAGCAGGAGAAGCAGCCG